>NW_024884142.1:15986881-15987049 GCF_019232065.1 Centrocercus urophasianus | reverse complement strand
CCTTTCCTTTCCTTTCCTTTCCTTTCCTTTCCTTTCCTTTCCTTTCCTTTCCTTTCCTTTCCTTCCCTTCCCTTCCCTTCCCTTCCCTTCCCTTCCCTTCCCTTCCCTTCCCTTCCCTTCCCTTCCATTCCCTTCCCTTCCCTTCCCTTCCCTTCCCTTCCCTTCCCT
>NW_024884142.1:15936333-15986781 GCF_019232065.1 Centrocercus urophasianus | reverse complement strand
CCTTTCCTTTCCTTTCCTTTCCTTTCCTTTCCTTTCCTTTCCTTTCCTTTCCTTTCCTTTCCTTTCCTTTCCTTTCCTTTCCTTTCCTTTCCTTTCCTTTTTTATGAGTAGCTTTTTGTATAGCTAACAGTAGTCTGGGTAAAGTGACAAAGCAACAGCAATAATTGAAACATCAAAGCATATTCCATGCTTCTCCAATGTAAATTCAGCAAAATCTTTGTCATAATGCAATGCTCCTCTTTTATACATAGGTTCCTTTGACTCCTTTATTATCATTTAACATGCCTACAGAATTCCTTCTTATCCAAATAACTGTTTTCATCCAGATATAATTTGCTTTCCATCTTGCACATGCTTTCATTAGAATACTATAGCTGAATTTTACTCCTCTGGCAATATACTTACTTCTGTGGGATCACTGTTATGAACTGTTTAGATCTCTGTATTTTTGTTTATATTGTTGCTTAGGATGTTTGTGGAATGAATGTAAGCCTTGTATAAGATTAAGAAGTCTGTACTTAGTGCTACGAAGGAAAACCATAAGACTTGAGAGGAAATAAAAACAATACCTTAGCAGTATTATTGGAACAATAATAAACCTTGACCTTGGAAAGCTTACATGTTGAGGTTAAATATATACTTAGCTCTTTGCAAATCCAGGCCTGAAATGACATAATTGACTCGAATAGAGAATAATAAAACCAATACTATAAGAACGCTACATGTATATCACGTTATGTTGGTATATCAAATAGTAAGCAGTTATGAGTATTATTCATAATAATACTTAATGTATCTGAAATTAAATATCAAATTTCCCTAAAACTTATGTATCAGTCTGTGTATGAAGACATACTTACATACTTGTGTATTAAAAAGCTGTGTTTGTCTAGCCAAATGTATTCATCACTCCTCACGCTTTTGTCAAGTGGATAGCTAGTTTGGAGAATTAAAGCTCCCACTCATTTCTATCAATTAAGCAAATGATAAATGTTAAGTTTTGTTTTTCTGGGCCTTGCTGAGAATGTATCGTATCTACCAGAAGATGCTGTTTAACTTACCTTTGGAAAGCACAGTGAAAGGAGTTTCAAGCATCTCCCAGGACTGTCAGTGCTGTTGCAATAATAAATGAAATAAACAACATCACTATTGTTTGCAAAAGAAACAGAGATCCAGCAGAATGCAGGTTTGAACAGGCTTTTGCTATCAAATGCAAATCAACCTTGACTATGGTAATCTTTTTTAAATAGTAAACAACGGGAGGCAGAAGGGCTCATGTGGAGCCCTCTAAAAGGAAGATTTCTGGGTGATTTTATCTATTGCTTTGTATGCCTAATAACTTCAGAAATGGTGTGAAGCCACATCGTAATTTCAGTTTGTGTGTGTAGCTTTCTTGTGTCAGTAGGAGGTACCCAATCTAGGGACTCAACATGTCTCTGTGGAGTAAACCCCAGTGGTCCTGCAGATAGCTGGAATACTGCCATTAGCCTCCAGGGGAATAAGGCACTCACAAAAAAAACAGCAACAGAACTTCCCAAACTGCTCTATATGCATTTTACATATTCTATATTTCTTCAGGTCACAGATAATAAGTTTTGAAAGATAAAATTGTCAACATAAACTCCTCTGGGGATTTTGTTATTTTTGTTTGTGTTAAATCCCCACTAATTTCTAATTTACTAAGCATTTTAAAAAAGAACGCAGTATGCTTTAATCCTGCAATGTCTGGAATTGGCTGGCTGGTTGCATTTGTAGAGCTGCGGTCGATGGCTCAGTGTTCAAGTGGAGACTGGTGATGAGTGGCATTCTTCATGGATAGGTGCTGGGACCAGTCCTATTTAACATCTTTGGAAGAAACGTGAATAGTGGGATCGATTGAACCCTCAGCAGTTTGTAGATGACACCAAGCTGAGTGATGCAGTTGACACACGAGAGGGAAGGGATGCTGTCCAGAGGGACCTGGGCAGGCTTGAGGGGTGCGCCCATGCTAACCTCAAGAAGTTCAAAGCCAAATGAAAGGTCCTGCACTTCAGTACCAACAGATACAGTTTGAGTGGAGAATGGCTTGAGAGCAGCTTGAAGAGAAGGATCTGGGGGGCGTTGGTTGAAAGATTCAATGTAAACCAGCAGTGTGTGCTTGCAGCTGAAAAGGTCAACTGTATCCTGGTTTGTATCAAGAGAAGTGTGACCAGCAGGTCAAAGGAGGTGATGAGACACTGAAACAGGTTGCCCAGAGAGGTTGTGGATACTCTCACCCTGAATGTGTTCATGGCCAGACTGGATTGGTTTTGAGCAACCCTGTCAAAAGAGTGGTGCCCCTGCCTATAGCAGGGGATTTGGAACTAGATGACCTTAAAGGTCCCTTCCAGCCCAAACCATTATATGATTTTGTGACTCTCAGTGCACAGGCTTAAATTTGACTTCGCTGTAGCTATTTTTCTCTTTTCTCTCTGTTCTCTAGTTATATATGGAGACTTTTAGCATATTTTCCATTTTGCCTAGTCTTTGCTCCAAATTCAGCCTTTTTTTCATTATTAATTTTACTTTCCATCATCCTGTCTGTTACTGTAGGTGAAATGGATGAATACATAAAATAAAAGCTCCTTAGCATTCAATTTGGAACCAATAACGTATCGGTGACATTAGAGTGATTACAGACAAAATGAAGATGCCTGTCCTTAGCTGTAATTCATTATTCTCCCAGGCATTTGGTGCAAGATATTAAATGTGATCATTTCAATGAATCAACCTGTTTCCCTTTTGTGTGTGGTAAATGATTCCCAGAATAAGAAAGAAGGACTAATGCCACTCACTAATCAACTATCTGTTCGTTGATGTGAATTAGTATAATAAATCTGAAAATGACCAGTCACTAAGTTTGAGATGAAAGTCAATAACATTACAAAGTGTGAAACAAGCAGCAAAAATCAGTACATAAGTGTATTTAACAATATAAACAAGTGTTCTAGCATTTTTATATTACACATCACACATTTTATCACATTGTAAGTTAATCCCAGTAGATAGCTGAACAACACAGAGGTACTCACTCACTTATTTTCTCACCCTCTTACTTCCAGTTGAGGAAGAGAAAAGGAAGAGCAAAAGCAAGAGAAATTTGTGAGACAAGAAAGAAATGTTTGGACAAAGAGAGAAAGAAAACAAACAAGATGCAAAATAATTTGCTCACCACCTTTTAATGCCCAGCCTGTTCCTAAGCAAGTGAAGGCTAACCCCTAAAACATCCACCTCTTCTCTTCCTGTGACATGATGTTGTTATGGCCTGGAACATCTCTGATTATTTTGAGTCATTTGCCTCGTTGTGTCCTCTCCTAGCCTCTTGTGCACTCTCAAATCTATTCAATGGGAGGGAAGAGAAGTAGAAAAAGTGATACTGTGCAAAGACTGTTTGGCCAGAATTAAAACATTCATGTGTTATCAGCGTTGTTCAATTCCATAGCACCATATGAGCTAATACAAAAAAAATTAATTCAATTCCAGCCAGACCTATCACTCTATTCTGATGATAAACTGGGCATCAGATCTTTCCCCTTTAACAGAGGTATACTAACACATATACTGAAGTATCTCACCTTACTGATAAACTTGCTTCAGACTTGGCTTCCCTTCTCTAATAAGAAAGAAGAGACAATAGAGTTCACTGAAGACTTCTGACTCCATCCAGTACTCTCCAAAGGCAACAAAATGGATGGGCACATGCTGGAAATTTTTATTTTCTCATCCAAGTACTAGGAAAGAATAGAGCTTCTTGGTTTTTTGGAGCAGTCACAAGGAAGATGGTTAGATGATCTACTTGCTTCTAGGCAAAAAAGTCTGCTGTGGGCATATTAATCATATTTGCAAATGAAGAGTAAATAAGGACCAGAACTTATAGCAAATAATTAAGAATCCTGCACAGAAATACGTATGCATTAAAAAAGACTCCCAAAATCAAACTTTCAAAGTGTGCAAATTCTAGTACTTGTATTTGCAGCTATATTATTACGTTACGCATACTCAAAGTATATTCAAATTTAGTATATGTATTAGCTGGGAGGGTTACAAGATATTGTGGAACTCAGACCTCCAAATGAAGGTCTATATATGTTCCATCTGTGAAGGCAGAATCAAACCCTCAGGTGCTGAAAACACAGGAACTGGGAAAATGTAACTTTTTGTTCTCATGGATTGTATCTGAGTAGTTGAAGATCACTGCTGAGAATGTTAAGTCTGCCTAGGGATGTTTCATGCTCGTAGGTTAAGTTTTATAGTTCCGAAGTAATGCTGCCTCATCTGTGATTGGTAGAGGTCTGTCAGCATATCTATGACAAATGGGGATTCTAGGATTAGGTTTAAGCAGCTTTTGGCTTTTAAATGCTTGCTGGCTGAGAAAGGAAAAAAAAAGATGGAATGAGAAGAAGTGCAATTCTTATATACATATATTAGCTCACATTGTACCACCATTGTTTCCTACCCAATTAGCATTGAACATGTCAGAATGCATCTGTCTTTTCTGAGCTTTGTCCCATTTGTAGATGAAATGATCTGTCTTTATTATTACTGCTACTATTTCTAACATACTGGTGCAAGTAGTCCTAGGTGTTCTGCTGTCCTCTTCACATTGATCTTCTCTAGTGATACAAGCAGGCCTAGATGGCATGGGCACATAAACATCAGCGACTGCATAAGGACAAACTAAATTTGTCCTTCCATATTGCTTGTATAAGCATGGGTACTGCCAGGATAGGCAGGTAGGCACTTAATAAATGTGAACATGAAGAATGGTAGTAATGATGTGAAAGTAATATCACAGGACTCCTCAATGTTTTGGTAAATGTATATAATGCATAAAAATGCAGTTTTGGCAACTCACCTTAGAAACGTCTGCCTGTATTGCATTTGTGTAAACTGAGACTTGTAGCAAAGTAATCATTGTAAACCTTCAAAGTAACTTCTAGGATGAATGCATCTCTTGCTATTTGCATAGTTTTATCACTGAGCTCTCAGAATGTGGTAGGCAGCTTAAAGTCTGAAATCAGGCATTGATAATTTGGGTACAGTATTGGAACATTACACTGATAGCCTTACAGAAGAGAAAAACAGGCCATACTATAGTCTCCTACAGTGCTACGTGATATGACAAGAGCTACAGATAATTAAACTGGAGAAAAAAAATAAGAGAAAGAGTTCTTTCCTCTTGCTGTTAAAAGGAAAGATATTTTACAGGGCAGCTGTTCTGGTTAACTGGAACTCACAAAGTAGCTCAGATATCTGAACAGCTAAAAAAAATATATATATATATATTCCCATATATATGTAATTACATTTATTAAGTTTATTTTGGCATTTCTAGATATATATTTCAGTTAATCACACTCTTTAATCCTTTCTACTGTCAGTTATAAAGATAACTGAGTGATCTCATACTTGACCTTCCTTTGAGCAGGAGACAAATCTAAATGTCCTCCTGACATCCTTTTCAGCCTGAATTATTTTATGATTCCCTATTCTGAGACACGAAAGTACTCAATTCCTCTCTGTGTCAATCCCTATTCTGGAGAATTATGCACTTTCCAGCAAGCAAGACCTAATTCTTCTTCTCCAAAGATGCCTTTCTTAGCAACATAGGCAGGATTGAGAATTGCTATTTTAGATGCTAAGAAAAAAATAGTCTACAAATTGCTTGTGCTAAACTGTAAAGTTCTGCCATCTTTACTTACCAATCTTTATTTAGATTGGTCTCCAAGAAAGCTGTTAACAAGCATTTTATAATTAAAAAAATGAAGCCTTTTGGTATTTACAAAGTTCCCTATAATTCTGACAGCAGCTTTCAGCTGTCTTTCTGTTTAATTGTATTGCCCAAAGAATACATTTTCTCATAGACACATCAGAAGAATCTAAAGCCAGAACCCCTGGTTTCAAAACATATTTTTCAGTGTTGCTGAAAGTTTAGCTATGAGATTGCAGGTTCAAGGTTGTGTGAAGGCTCAGGTACACAGCATGCACAGGCTGAAACTGCTGCAAGGCATGGCATGGCATGGGGTTGCCCTGCAACAGAGTTTTTGCATTGCTGATTTAATTCTAAGAGATTATCTGAAGTCCTTTTGTTGACTATGTAAAGCCAGTCTGTAGCAGCTTACCAAAACTCACAGCACTGTTCACTTCCGAAGGTCCTGAACGTTCAGAGGGAAGCTGAGAATTTTGCTATTTCTGGGAAATGGAATCTGAATATTTTCAGTGTTTATTATTATTTCACGTGTGTTCTGTATCCTGCAGTTTATGGTATGCTTTGTTTCCCTATTTAAAATCCTGTGGCAGAAGTGTCATACTTTTTTCCCACACTGTTCTGGATATTTGATATTTCTGTAAATCAGCTTTTCTAATGGTACATAAACATGCAATGCATGCACTCTGAAAGAATAAAGCGCTCAGACACTGCACATGATCTAACATGTAAATCTGCAGAAGTTATTGGCCTAAGACAATTCCATTATGTCCAAATTTTATTCTTTTGTCATGTTGTTCTGTACTTTTACATCTTTTATTGTTATATTCCTTGCATAATTCCTATTTATTATTTAAAGCTATGTTAAATGAGCTATCAACTTCTTTTTTTTTTTTTTTTTTTTTTTTTTTTAACTAAGCAGCTATTTTCATTCAAGTAAATTACTGTTCTCCTAATACTTGCTTTTATCAGCATGTTATAGATTTTTTATTAAGGACAAGTTATTAACGCTTGAAAACTACCTGATTTATGTGCCCAGTAACTTCTTTTTTATATCACTTATAATTGTGTGTGCATACCCACATTAACATCTAGTGTATAAGAAACTGATAAATGCCGTGCTGTTATGAGATACCACATAAAAATGTATCTAATGACCTTTTCATCCTAAGGATAGATTCTTTAGCTCCTTGCATTTCAGAAGGAGCTGGGTATATTCACACTGTCTATTATGATTTTTAATTTCTTACTTTGCAAGTTTTAAAATCTGTCACAAATCCCTGCATGCAATACAGCTCCTACTGTATGTCAGGTAAATAAAATATGTTTTGAAAACTCCCTAAACACCTACATTTCAATGGTGGTTATTAAGATTATTTATAGATATGTCCATTCTCAGTATGTGGAATTCATAGCCACAGGAAGCCATAGAATAAAATATCAGAGCTGGATTTGAAAAGTAGCTGGCTCATTTTATGACTAGAGTAACGTTTGTGGGTGGTACATCCTTTTACATGGCAAGTCTGTGTGGGTACAAGTACCAGAGCAAATTCATTGCCATGAAGGAGGAAGGGACTTAAAATCAATCTTGTTGCTCTTTGCTGAATGCCATCCCATTTTTCAACATTCTTTTTGAAATGCGATTTCTAGAGCTGGACAGAGAAATCCATGTACACATTTTTAGTACTCATTAGTGCTCTTCTCCGTGCTCCTATTCAGATTTCTAAATTTAGTTATGCCTTGTCTGCATTATGCTTTTGTCATCGTGTTATGATGACAGTATATGTCCCATGTATTCTGTTACCCTAAATCATTTTTTCAGAAAAATAGCCATTCATTATGACTTTACTTCCAAAAACACACACATACATTTATTTTCTTATATCCATTCATGATTATATATCATTCACATGTGTCATCATCAGATTTTGCTAGCAGGCATGTTATTAGAGATCTCAGCTAAAGATAATAAATACCATTCAACAAAAAAACTACAAGAAATATGACTTCCCACTTCCAGTTGCTTCAGAAAGTCTGATAGTCACTCAGATTCTCCACCATTAGCATGGGTTTTATTTAGTATGTGATCTCATATAGAGTTATATATAGTGGAAAGCCTTACAGAAAATAAACAGTTCTGAACTTTCCTAGTTTCCTTTTCCAAGAAAATTTGCTATCCCATTAAACTGATGACCAAACTTAGTGTAGAGAATTAAACACACAGTTGGTCAGTTATAATGTTTTTATAAAATGACTTTTCAGTTTCACACACTCCTGCATCCTTCCCACTGCAAACAGAAACATATGGATTTGGGTGTTGGTTTTGTTGTGTGTTTTGGCTTTGTTTTTTTTTTTTTTTAAAGTTTAAATCTTGGCTGAAATTTGAAAAATCTTGATAGGCTATTTATAGAATCACAGAATGATGGTGCTGGAAAAGACTTCCGGGTCCATCTGGCCCAACACCTGCTCCAGCAGGAAAGCAGGGTGCTCAGGACCACATGCAGGTGAGTTGTGTAGGTCTTCAAGGAGGAGACTCCACTGTCTGGGCAGCCTGCACTGGTGTTTGGTCACCCACACAGTAACAAACTACCTCCTGAAGTTCAGACAGCACCTCTTGTGTTCCAGTTTGTGCCCATTGTCCCTTGTCCTGACACTGGGCACCACTGAAAAAAGCCTGTCTCTGTCTTCTTTGCACCCTGCTTTCAAATATTTATGGATGTTGATGATATCCCCCTAAGCCTACTAAACATCTAATCTAAGCCCTCCACTGGGCTTTTTTCCAGTGTGTATTCATCTGATCTACTACAGAGATGCAACATTATATAAAAAGAATTGTTTATGCTACTTGTTCATTAGGTTCACAATGAAACAAAAATTCTAACATATGGACTGTCCTTGCAATTATTTAAAGTTGCAAAGTCCATATATAGTGAGATGAGCTTGTTGTTCCTCTGAGTTGCAGCATGTACTGAAAAGCTAACACCTCGAGCACCAGTCTATACCTCAAAACACCAACCTCCCCTCAAAGGTTAGCCAAAACAGATGGACCTTCCTACGTATAACCAGAAATATGTATTTTTAATGATGTCTCTCTGAGGCTCACAGTATGAAACTGAGTCTTGATATTTAAAAAATAATTATTACTTGCTGTAAATCTGTTTAATAAAATCCCAACAGCAACAAAAGACAAAAAATACGTGAACGTGAGAGCAAAGATTATAAAATCCACAAAATAATTTGTTAATATAGGCCTGTTTTCCTTGCAGATAAAACAGCTATATGAGAAAGTGAAGAAATTTAGAGATGGCAAATCTCTTTGTGAACTTCCTGTGTGGGCAGCTAGTCCCAGCAGAATGGCACATGCTCCATGCCATAGCAGCTCCGTGTTACACAGAGCTCTGGGCAAATGACAAACTGAAAAATCTTCACCTCAGGAAACACAAGTTACATAAAGAAAGGTATTGCTGACCACCAAGTCTCAGCTTACATCTGGCCGGCTCATTGAAGTGACAACTCCATTTTCTGCTGCTATCTGAACAGATCTCTGTCTACACTGGATACGTGTGATCTTCTGAGGGGCCATGTGTGCTGAGCAAAGGTTTTTCTTGCTAAAGTATCTGTGGTTAGAGCATTTAGCTGGAAAATTGCACAGTGCTCCTACCAAATGTCTATTTTCCTGTTCCCAGAAGAGCTAACTAATTAGTTGTCTGTAGATTACTTAGGGGAAATCCCCACATTGATTCTCCTAGGCTGTGTCAGAAGAACAACGAATGGGGAACTTCATCACACCAGTGTGGAGTCAATGAAAGAAGGATCCCTAGAGTTTTGTTCTAGCACCATGTTTTTCTTCTAGTTACCAAGATTCATGTAATCTGAAAGAAGTGAAATAGAGATCTTCCAGTTCCTAGCAAATGGTTGCCAAGCCTACATCAAATAAGGGTCCTTTCTGCCATTTTTTCCATGTTCCATGACCCCTATCATGACCTGAATCCAGTAAGAAAGGTAGAAGAGGCTCTAATTAGATTTTCTTGTTAACAGAATTGGAATAAAAATTGTCTGAAGGTAACCTAAACTGAAAATGTGAGACTTGTGTGTTATTTTCTGCCTTTGAAGTAACTATGAGGCAATATTTTCTGCTGGCTTTATTGCTTTTGAAATATTTAAGAAAGCCTGAAAATGTTCAGCAAGTAGGATTATTTAGGGAAGTGGACAGAACTTATTATCAAAATATAACACAGCATATCTATACTGCTACAGTCTTTGTAACAGTACAAGGTGTATGGGGAATGTCTGCAATTCAAAACATTGGCAATGAATACTAGAGATGCCTCTAGGAGTGGAAAAATACATCTGGAGTTTGCTGACTATGAAAACAAGCTTTCTGAAAATACATTATTTTCTTCTAGGTGCCTAAGTGGGCTCTGTGGATCTCATTCATAGGCATAATTTGTAAATCTGAATGACTAAATTAAAAATAATATCAATAAAATTATTTAAATTAGTATTTAGACTAGTTCCATTCAATGTCTCTGTAGAGTTTCTTCAGAATGGAATTGCATTTTTGCCTCATCAAAAAACCAGAAAACTAATTATAGGAGTTATACAATGGTGCCCTAGCATGGCATCCGCTCTATGACTCCAGATGCTAAGGTTTTATTTTATGCCGCCATAAGACAGTTTCAAAATACTCCAAGCTGTGCACACACTGATAAGTAATGTTCCCAATGGCACTTATGTCTCTTTTGTCAATCCTACATGTTTGCAGCACTGACCTTAATTTCTGATTTGTGAGGGGCAATAATTTTGTAGCAAGATTCCTTATTGGGTATATTAATTACCAGTGACTAACATTTATTATTCATCTGCATCTGTATCTATCCAGTGATCTGTCTAGAAAGAGGCAAAGCAAAGCATGAGCTCCTTTTCCATTCCAGAACGTGGAAAGAGATTTTGCTGTTCAAATTTATGTAGCTGAAGGGATTGGACATAATTCATTTGATTAACATATATAAAATTGCTAGCATTAGAAAAAAAGCTGTTTTGTTTTGTTTTTATTTTTTAAACGAAGTATTCAATTCATAGGTACCTTTAAATATGAACAAGTCATGCGTTTTCCATATAGAATATTAACATTCTTTTTAAAACATCATACTTTTTACTTGCAGCGAAAAGAGAAAAAATGGAAATAAAACATGAAATCAATTTGTCTTATTGCTATAAAAATACAACTGAGAAAGAAGACGTTTGCAATACCCATATAAAAATGGTATTCCCTTGTGTATAAATTTAAAAGAAAATGCCAGTTTATTTTTCATATATTTCTCATTATTGTAAACACTACTTGATGAGCAGGCATGCTAAGTATAACACTAACAGTAAGCATTCACTCTCCCTACAGGTCAGGAAGAAATACTTACACTACCAGTTGATCCACTCAAATGACACATTTATTTAAAACTGAGGTCGCTCTCTGATCTCCTTTGTGTTGAAACGGAGTTAGCTTCCTTTACAGCAGTTGTGGTCTGGCACATGGTGCGTTGTTCCCTGGTTTTAATGAGCACATTGCCTTTGTCTGTGCCCACTGAGCCTTCTTCCAGAGTTAGGGTTTACTGTCCAATCACAGAAGGATTCAAGCAAAATCAAAACTGTTTCTGATGCCTGAAAGGAGCTCTCTCTCAAGAAGCCATTACAAGCTACTGAGTTGCCATGGAATAATTTTTCCCAGTGGCTGTTTTCATGGTGGTGAAAGAACATGATGACTTCAATAGGAACAAGAAAATGACAATAAATACATTAGTAATATATCCCCCATTCTTTTGTTTTCACCTTATAACAGATCTCAGGAATAAAAGTTCCAGTGACCATAGATGTGAATCTTTTATTTAAAGAGTTTAATCTGAGGTCAGCGGCTAGTAATGTTAATGCTGTTTATCATATTGGAAGGGGTGGGACTCCTGCCTTGTATGCATAATGAAAATCCTACAGGATTTAGGCTGGATTAAGTAAAATAACTTGGAACTATACAGGGAGAGCTGTAGCCATCACCTCAAAGGTAGATTACTTTCGTGAACTTCTACTCAAGATTTTCACAGGAGAGTCTAAATTTCTCTACTGAAAACTAAGTGGTATTGGTGACTTGTAGTGGTTAATGTAAAGTGACAGCAGACTGCTTTGCTTAATGCAAAGAGGTGTGTGTTGACTATTACAACATGGAGTTGAAGCTTTTTTCTCTTAGTGGGGCACATACTGCATTAGATATATGGATAGTGAGTGATAGCCTGAAAGTCTGATATCTCTCTCACATAATAATTCTAGCTTTCTTTGATTTTAGGATTCTGCACAAACAAAGTATACACTGATAGACAGACAGAGAGACTGGCAAATGCATAGATGAGACTGCATGCTGTATTTGTAAATGTGTATGCAGAAAACTCTTTTCATTGAAACTATTCAGACTTTAACCAGTTTCTATAGCTGGAGGTTTGTATTTGCATGCTGAAGGTCATCTGTGAATGAGAAAACCCACAAAAACAAACAAACAAAAACCCAACAAATGATAACCACAACAGCAACAATTTTTTTTTTCTCTTTCTTGATTAAACACCCATTTTACTTTAGGCATTATGCAAGAGTACAGCAACTAGATGCTTTTTAGTTTTCTCTGTGTCTTGGGATAGGTCATGAAAACAAGTCCATCACCCGCACAGCGTGAATAAGCTATATGGAATATTTAGCCACTTGAATCACATAATCCTTGCAATCAGTATTTGCTTGGATGTATAGTTTTATATGGTACATCCAGATAGGATGTGATGTTGGCCAGTCAGGCCAACATTCCTAGGCTATTCAAACAGACACTTTTCAAAATAATTGTCTTCTTGCCTTCTCTATCTGATACAACATGAAACCAGTAATTGAGCTAGCTCTAAGTGAACTGTTTTATCTACAGTGCAGAGTAGCAAAGAGCAGAGATACCTTTTTTTGGCTTATAGAAACAATAATCTTGCACCAGCACTGTGCTGACTGCCTAATGGATCCACATCCATTGTGAGTAGCCCCTGGAGGAGAGGATTATTACTCCAAGCTATATCACTTCTAGTTCTGAACCTCTTTCATTCACTTTTAGCTGGGGATCTTCATGCAGACAAATCCACATTTTAACTCTAAGGCATGTGCATTAGGCTGAAAAACAGCTTGCAACAGCTATGACCACCAGAGAGCATAACCTTTTTACTTCGAGGTACACTTTGCCCATGATCTACATGTCTGTGAGTTCAAGACAAAATTGCTGTGATACACTCTGTATGGGTCTACACTGAAAGGAAAAGGGGAATGATGGCAAAAAGCAGTTGCCCCATGCAGGTAGTATTTTGTGTTTGTGCAGCACTGATCTCCGATTACTGCTGATTTGTTTCTGGATGGAGATGACCTGTAAAGCTCAAGCTGTGTGAGATCCAAGTGCTCCTCTCTGTCATCATGATGTGCTGAACAGTTATGGCCAGCTAATGCTCTCTCACTACTGTGAGGACAGAGCTGCCAGAAACTCCTGTCCTTGTGTCCTTCACAATGGATTCTGTGATTTAATATTGCTATTTTCTGCCAGAAATCTGCTCTATTGGCTTTTCAGATTGCAAAGCTAATTATTTCACCACTTCATTTAGGTCACAGAAACACTGAAGTTTGTAGTGATCAGGTTATTTAATGTGTGAAATATATATATTTATATTTAAATTTGTATCCAAATACAATGTAGTATTCGAAATGAGTGACGACAGCAATTATTTCCAGGTGGCTCAAGCTTGTCATGGATACTTATTTACATTTCAGATTGAAAAAGCTAAAATAATAACAGAATACAAATCACTTAGGAGGCAAACTGACTAATTAAGGACATTCTTTTTTTTTAGGTGAAATGGATCCACTGATTAAACTCTCTTTATGTTCTGTGGTACATAAAACGACGCCTATAGCAAGCTTATGCTGGTGTTCTATGATTTGGATGGTGATTATCTACATGCTCACTGGAACACATTTGCTCAGTTTTGCAGATTTCTACTTCAAAGTGTGCTTTTTATGCTGCATTTCTCAAGCTTCTTCCAATCAGTGATTCTAGTTCCTTTGTCAGGATTTTCTTTAGCTTTGCCAAATTCTGGGGTCATGGTGATTTTCACATTACAAAGGTATCACTGGATGTGTGGAAGCACTTTTTTATTTGACAATAATCTACTTTTTAAATTATAATGTGTAAACCAGAATTCCATATCTGATCTCACCTGAACATCCATGAATGCTTCTGACCATTTCTGAACTCATCTGAATATTTCTGCCTACCTGGTGCTTTTCCAAATTGCAAAAGGCATCACAGACATAGTAAGGCTAATGCTAATTGTAAATCCAACAAGAGCATCCACTACAGTATTAAACATCTTTCCAGGATGAGTCTGATCTAAACTCTGAATTTCCAAGTAACAGAGAAACTAACTCACAGTACCTTATGGATAAATTAAATTGAAGAAGTCTTTCAGGACTTGAGGATTCCTACATAGTCAGATCTTTGCTGACAGATGACAGTTCTGTCTCTTTACAGATAACAGAGCAAGGCCCCATATTTCTTGATGTTAAATGGCTTTGTTGTAGCAGGCTCCAAGTAAGAAATTACTTTCATACTTATCAGCAGTTATACAATTGGTTTATGATTCAGTTGCTTTTCAGTGTATAATTAGATATGTTAGGATCTTTGAATATCACCAGATTTCAATAAATACTTAGTTCCTTTGTTAATAGAAAAAGCAAATAAACATTTCAGTTGACTTAGACATTGCATGAGTGCTGGGTAACCTGTTAATGGAGTTACCTAATTACACATGACAAGTATGCAAAACTAACTTGAGTGATAACAAACGTTCCTGGACAACTTCAAATGCTTAAGCCAAATATGTGAAGTATTAATGTTTGCTAATGAGAAACTCTATTTACTTAATTAAAATACAGTGCCTGTGTGCTAATACAAATGAGAACAGTCAATATGTAGCTAGCAGGCATAAACAAAAGGGGATTACCTATCTGAAAAACACATTTACCTTAATTATAGCCCTCAAATTTTGTAAGTCTGTTCCTAATGAAAATGAGAGGGCATTATAGAAAGAAGGTTAGCATATTAGTCGTGCAATTCATTAAAAAAATGTGGTTCTAATACAGTGACTGTATATTTTCTTTGCCATATTCTCAACCTAAGAAACATTGTTCGAGTAATGTTATTAGTATTTTATTGTATTTAAGCTTTAACTTTGATCCAATTTGCTAATATAATTCCATTAGTGATTCTCCAGGGACAGCAAAGATTGTCCTGTAATTTATACTAATGATGCTGATAACAGAATGATCAGTGTTCTAAAAAAGACACACTAATCCAAATATAGCTATCTGCTGTTGGCAGTTGGCAGGAAACACCACAGCATGCTCACCAAAAGAAAGTGATACCGAGATCTGTTAAGTTGCTGTCTCTTTAGGGAGCATCACCTTAGGAAGTAAGTATCTGCAGAAGCACATAAGTGATTTTGACAAGGAAAATTTATTTCCAGAGTTGCATCTCCTGAAAATAACTTGGTCACAGACACGGTGCTTCTCCTGTTATGAACAAATTGTGGAGATAGAAATAAGCTGCCCCACATTCTTTGTCATTCTGCCTGTTTCCTCATCTTCTTGAAAGAGTGTTTCAAACCTTAGGACCACATCTGTTTTTCTCTACTCCTGCAAACTGAAAGCACTTACTTAATAGTGGTCTTGGTACCAATGAATTACCATGATATGAACTAAGTGATACACCTGCTGCTTGAATTATGAACATGAATGCAAATTCCAACAATAACTTAAGCAAAGTTGTGCAGCCAAGAGCTGCAAAGTGAACCTGGAGATTGGAGGGAGCTGAAGAAATGCTGTGTGAAACCCATGAATGCTACTAACAAACACCAGCTGCTATATCTTACCTGTGACCACTCAGTTATTGTGGTTCCATAGTGGGAATGTAAGACTTTGAAACTGAGTGCTTGTCATTGAACATTTTAGATTGCTTTAATTTCAGCTAAGTATTGCTCAGTCTTTTAAGTGCTATCTCTACTGGTTTCTCTCTGCCACTTTTCTGAAACTGTGTAAGGTTAGCTTGGAAACATGATCTTCACAAATCCAGGCTCAGACAATGACTTTCAATGCCACGCTGTCAGTACAAAGTAATTACGATTTCCTTATGGCTGAATAGCAGTAAATACCTTTTCACTCATCACTGATGCTAGGCAAGGGTGTTGGCAGCAGAGTTCTTTCATTCCCTTTCTACTTTGAGACACTTGTTTCCCCTCAGCTGGCAACTTTTAGCCTCTAATTTTTGTGCTGACTCTCTGGCTTGCTGGTGGCCTTTGAAAATCTGCACACCGGAATTTGTCAGTTAAAAAAACATGCAACATGTGACCACACTATTTTTATCCCAGACAATTTCAGCTGTTTATAACCATGACCCAATAAAAGTTTTGGCAGGTTTTAGAGTATGGCAGTGGAGAAAGAAAGAAGATGCAACTCCATAAATCAGTATTACAGTGTAACGTTATAGATAAAAGATAGAATTGTGAGTGAATCTTCGCTGACACTGTATCAAGGACAAGTGTGATTTTATTTTATTTTATTTTATTTTATTTTATTTTATTTTATTTTATTTGACTTTATCCAGATGCCACACAGAGGGTGAAGTATAACCTTTTCCTTCATACTTTGTAAAACATGTAACTTTCTTATTTGAGGCTATCTACCTCTTCTGTTGTGCCAGTGCACCTGGGGTGTCCATTGTAGGTCATAGCCAGCTGAGCATCCCTGAGATTAATATGTAATAAATCCATGATTCTGTCAGAGAGACCAGGAGGAGAAGGGCTTAATGCTACCAGCTGCTGTCAGACGCTGTGTGCAAATATACTTGAAACATCTTTCCAGAGGCAAGGACTTCTTTGCTGAAAGAGAAGCCCTTATTCAAACGGCAGCTTACAGGATGGCAAAACTGAGTTTATTGCAAAGCTTTTAGCTGCATGAAGCTCAGAAGGTTTGCAATAGCATCAGCTTCTGTTTAAAACAAAGCACTGATGGCCCTATGTCACAAGATCTTTAAATGCACATTAGTCTATAATTGGTTCACCCATCAGCTTGAACTTTTCACTCACTTGATAAGATAATTACCTCTGGCTTATATTAGTTTATAGCTGCTTTCTCAGAAAACAGCCAGCTTATTGCATGTAGGCATTCATTAAGCAAGCAACTGCACACAAGGTTTAATTTATTTGTATTTAGGTGCCTGATCCCCAAAACCCAGCTCTCAAGACCACATGAGGCCTTTATTATCCATCATATGACCCCTCTGTCAGTGGCCTATTGCTGGTTTCTGGCTGACGGCTCTGTCCACCCAGACCCTGCCAGCAGGAGAAATCCCATGGTTTCTCCTTAACCTGCTTTTGGCAAAGTTAGTCAGTTTAGCTTAAACCACTTTCATTGACAGATTAAGTTAACATGACTGACTTTGCCTGAAGGAGATGAGAGTGAGTTTGCACAATCCTTCCCCATGGAATGAGCTATGGAAACACCTCTGGCAGAGCAACTCAGAGCTGAAACATCCTCATTGAGTACAGCAGTTTGCAAAATGGATAATTTCATGACATAACTATAGGTACCATTGGCCTAAGTGCCATTACATACAAAAATAATGATTATGCCTGAAGCACAATATGAACAACAGCCTCCACGACTGTCTAACAACAGCACATTAGGCAGGTTGAAGCGTGGGTTGTGCACATGCATGTGATCATCCACACTGTTTGCTCGTTAACTTGCTCCCTGATAGTTTTGGCCTGTGACAACCAACCAGAAGAGCATAGCCTGGGGACAGCATAGGTCCATAAGCAAGGCTTGTGGCAGAGCTACCTTTGCAGCAGCGTGGAGAGAAGGGATTAGTTTAATGAGTTTTATCTTGCCACTTGTTCTCTGGACAGGGCAGGAGGAAAGGGTCTAAGTGTCAGCTACCAGCGTGCACAGCTCCCAGAGTTTGTCCAGGGTGTGGATGCCCAGGCCTGGGGAATGAACTGATGGAACCAATAGGGTCCTGGTGCCAGCAGCTGGAGCAGGTGGGTGTCCTTAACCTCAGCCACTGGGAGGGAACAGTGTGTCCCCAAAAAATATCCTGAGAAGGACTGATCTGATACTGGTAGCTGGAGTTTTACAGGGAGTCACAGTCCAGTTGCCACTACTGAGAGAACCAAGCTTCCGTATCCTGTGCAGCTTGATGTGCATGTGGTCTGCTAGCAAACTCCAAGATAGACTATCCAATGAGTAGGGGTGATCCTGAGTATGTACAGGGGTATCAGCAGCTGGAGGGTCTGAGCTGATATTCAAGGCGGCAGGCACCTGTGTTCCTGAGAACAAGTGTGTGGTGCATGTAGCTCCAGCCAGCACTGGGCCAGCCTGGACACCTGGAGGAGTCTCGCAGGGCAGGAGTGTGGTGTGTGCCTGCACCACTGACCTGTCTCAGCCATCCCCAGAAGAGGGGAGTTGCCTGACTGGGCAGAGACCTCAGGTCCCTGAGCTCCATCAGCTGGGCAGGAGCCCAATCCTATTTTTCTGTCCATGCTAAAGAAGAAGCTGATAAAAAATATGGAGGTTTTGTGTATGGTTCTAAATAAGAATTATTAGCTACAAAATTTTTCCTGTGGAGTTTTAACATTGACATTCCCTGTTGTCTTTCTGAGATATATTGAAAATCATTACAAGTTCTCTGCAAGTGTTCAGGAGTTTTTCCAAGCTGCTAAAATAAACTTCACCCTTGAGTTTCTTTCTGCCCATTGCCCATCTACTTCCGATGCTATCAAAACCCATACACCTTCTCAAATGCATATGACAGTGCTGTGCCTGGGATTTGTGCATATCATGGTAAATTGCAGCCTTATAATCCTCGGCTCTAAGTTTTATATTAAATCAGTTTAGCCAGGCAATTTTACTTCTGCATATTTTGTCCCTTGAAAACTGAGGCTGGGGCTTATCAGATGATCTTGATAATTAGAAACGAAGCCCATAATGGAAGGACCATTACTGTCTCATTTGGATTTGCTATGTCAGATGATGAGTTAAAATTACAGTAAAATGGCTAATTTGCAGTGCATAAATATGATACCCAGAACCTAAATTTGATGCATTTTAAGTTTCTTTTGTTTACAAGAATAAAGCCTCTGCTAGAGGGTTTGAGCTGACTGTTGGCATAAACTCAATTTTCTTGATAGTTGTGAATCCCCTTAATCCCTTGCGTTCTTTGGAAATGATTTTGCATTACACATTCACTTTCCTTCCATTAAATGAGCTGTTTACATGAGCTGTTGATATGGATATACTTTTTAATTTATTTTTAAGTAAGTTATTTTTATTTTGATTATTCAGAGCCAGCCTAGAATTTCATAACTTCAATAAACAAAACTGGAATTCATTTAATATAGATTACAGATATTCCTTGTAAGTTTTCAGCAATACTCAATAATTCTTATTGTTTGGAAACTACTTTTAACACATGATCTACTAATTTCACTAATACAGGTGGAAAGGAATATCAATACTTTCAGTACAGAAATCCTATCATCCTGGAAGTCCAAATAAGTTGCAATTCTATAGTAGTGTGAAGATCATGATTGAGTGTATGTGATGAATGAATTATGAAAATAAAAGTGTTTCAGCTATCTGAAATAGATTTAAGAGATAGCTTGTACAGAAGTCTGCAAAAGCTTTAATACTATTACAACCCCATTTTGTTTCTGCATTCCAATGTTTAACTGTTGTTCAGTCATATTTTAGATCCAAGTCATGGAAGCCCACTGACGGTAGGTACCGAAGCAGGGCTTGGAAGAATCAAAGCAGAGCTGGTTATCCAGTAACTGAGTGTGAAGAGATATATACAACCTGTGAGTTTGCAGATATTAGGCAAACTGCTTCTTCCTCCCATAAATAGGCTGTGGACAGAGGAAGCAGTATCAGGGGATAGTGCCGTCTCAGGAATCCATAGAAATCCAGCCTTCTGTAGAGGAACTAATCCATCTACTGCCTCATGGTTGGCGGAAAATCCCCAAAGATAGGTCAAATAGTCAAATTCCATATAGTTACAGGCCAAATAGAAAGTCCATAGTAAGAAGAGTGTGGCCTGTAACTCACAGTACAATTCAGGAACAGAAAAGAAACCTGCTTCTCTATAAGGTTCTGTTTTGACCCTAAAGGCAAATTCATTTTTTGTGAGATAGCCAAGGTAAAAAAAAAACGGACCTTGATTATGGCAAAGAACATTCTGTAGGCATTGCAAGAAAGTGCCATTACAAAGAGTTCTTCGCATATGTACTGAAGAATATCTTCTTTGCCTCACGTTTGTCTGTATATCCTGTACAGATTACTAGGAATGAGCTCAAGACTGCTGTTAAAGTTCTGAAACATTGTATTATCATACTACAATAAGTGTTCTCCATACTGTCCTGCTAGATCACTGCTTGTTGAAGAATGACTAGTCTGTGACATTCCAGATTTTTTATTGGACTATTGTCACTTCAGAAGACTACATATATAGAACAGAGAACTCATGCTTAAGCAAAGGAAGGAATGATGGAAGGAAGGAGGGAAAGAAGGACGGGAGGAAAATTCTGTGAGACTTTAAACAAGGGAGAGAGGTTGTTGTAGTAAAAATGCAGTAGCCAACTGAATGTATACTTGGATAGACAGGAAAAGAGTACAGAAATGTGACTGCAACAATGAACTCTACAAACTCTACACCCTTAGCTGCTTAGCCATACAATCAGTTTTACTATATAAATTCTGAAAGACATCCACAGAATGGTCATCTTGATAAACAACCAATGAATTCCAAGGGGAGTCTGAAGAACTAAATAATGTGTAGCTGCAGTGAAATACTACTTTAGACTACATTTCTGATTTAGTGTTGTTTGGAAATTATATGTAGAGGGGAACCTGGAATATTATACAGACTGGAAGAAGTAAAGCAAGATTGGTTGGATAGCTGTACAGAAGCTTTTGTCAGTGCATTGGTTGGTCATTTTTGTATACGCACAAAATGAAAACCTGTGACTCTTGTCTCTTTGTTATTACTGAACAACAAGTCAGTGGCACCTTCTGAATGTTATAGATTACTCTTTGGATGATGAAACCCTGGTGTGCAGTGGGGTTGCCACACAGGATCGCAGCATGGTAACTTTGAGACATAGGTCTTTCAACAGATATTACAGTTAAGCCAATGTGCTGTCATACAAGAGTTTACTGTCAAATGTTCTAATGGCTTGGAGGTTGCCTTTAAATGACAGGATGTCAGCTTCTTTGGAACAGATATCTTGTGTTTTCTTCTTACATAATTTGTTTTAAAAGATTGTTCCTGTTCATAATATTGCATGAATATTCCATGATCCTCTTGGGATACATGTGGATGTTTGTTTTTCTTTTTAACCAGGTCACACTGCTGTTGTTTCCACAAGATCATTTTGAATCTTGATTTTTTTAAATGTTATTTTATATTTATTTTCACATGCTTGTTTTCTCATGTCCAATGTAATTTTGCTTGTAAAGTATCATTCAATCTGCCTAATAGGAGTAAATATGTGAAGACAATAACGTTATTATCCCCAATAAGCACATTTAGAAATGTTCATTTTGCTTCCTGCTTCTTTGAAGCAAGCCATTTCCTGAGTTGTAAGGCTGGCAGAATCCACAGTTTTAGGTATTTATCAGTCACAGCACTCCCTCATGCCAATAGGCTGTTTCTTTGATCATTTGCTAGAAGTTTCAAAATATCAGGGAAAATAGCAGCCCTGAGGAATTTTGGTTGGATCACAATGCAGGCTTAAATATATCTTAGCTCCTTTCTTATTGATGGTGATTTACTTCAAGCAAGAGATTCAAAAAAACGCTTATGCTGGCGGAAACAGTGAGCTAACTCTGCTTCAGTTTTACCAAGTGGGATTAAGAGCATATTTCTGTCATTTTTCATAAATTGTTACCAGGCAGACTTGTAGTACAGAAGCTGAAGAAATGCAGGGGATCTAAGTTTAAAGTAACCAACCAAACAAAAAAACTGACAGACATTTGTCAATTAGCAACATCAAACTGAATTAACTGTTTTCTGCTAGTAGTACAAATACTGTCTGTTTTTACTGCTACATTGCTATAAATATAAAACATACTTTAGTACCACCAGAACTGATGGTAAGGAGTCACTCCTTACTAGATGAGTCGTTGTGCAGACTGTCTCTAGAGGAATATACCCGAATGTTGAAAAGACTATTAGAAAGAGAAGAGATTTTCCAATAGAAGTCTGAGCTACTAAACTTTGATGAGTAATCTGGAAAATAAGTGAAATCTATCTAGACAGAAACTCTTCATCACAAGTAATCCCTCGTTGATAAAATTGAATTTATAACTACTGTTATCACTAATAATTCCACATGCAGTGATTTTATCTATCTACAACCATATGAATATCCAACAATAAGCTCTTGGTGGGAAAAGTCATCCTACAGATGATTAATTTGCTGTTCCTAAAGGTTGATAATATCCCTGTCTGCAGAAGATAAAGATGCTCCCAGCCATTTTCTAAGGGTCGCTTTCCCTCTTATTCCTTCTTTTCCCTAGAGCAACACAGAGAAGTCCTGGTGTTCTTACAGTGGTTAACTATACACTTAGCATGAGAATAACAACAGAAAGTGATTTTATATCTAAAAATATTTTTGGTCTAATGATGAGAAAGAAAGTCAGGCACATTGCAGCGTAAAGCTATTTTTTAACAACGAGACAATTTCCAACCAATGACACTATAGCCAGTTCTAGGAGATTTTCTCAGCGGCCTGGTGTGACTCCATTGTCTGCAGGTTTTCCTCAACCCTTGAATTTTAAAACTTCTTGATAAGTCATCCTACAGGCTTATATTATTTATATTTTATGCTGTGTACTACAGTCAGTTGTGCCAGTGAAACAACTTCATAGAATTAACAATACAGAGACAGACTTACAGGGGGTAGAGGATGGAGTGAGCTTGCAGGGATTATGCTTCAGAAAGTGTGATACCCCCAGCTGCACATGGAAACATACTCACAGCATCCTGTGGCTTATGGTGACTCTTCATACATCTCACCTGTGACACATATTGCAGGTGTGAATAAAATTCAGGTAACATGTAGTGAAAAAGCAGTCTCAAAAAATGAAGACTTTTGTAAACAGGACGCATATGACTAAGTAACTGGAATAAGATAAGATGTTGAGATAAATGCCAGAAATCTAAAAATAAGTTGGGAATAAAACAGCACAGGCATACAGAAAATCAGAAATGCCATAAGAGAAATACAGTCAAGACACTGTAATACTCTAATATCAGGGCAAAATTGATTTACAAACAGCAGAGGAGGAAAGACAGATACAAAAGAGAGAGGAAGTTTGAAGCCAAGCAAGGTAAATAAGTTAAGAATATCAGTAAATCCCACAGAATTCTTATTTTGCCTTTGATTGCTTGTATTTTGCTATAAAACATCGACTGTACAAGTGCCACTGTGATGGTGACAATCATGATTTCAAACATAAACTTCTTCTAGTGGCAAAAATCCTCTCCAGACTTCTTCAGGAACTCAAGCTTTACAAAGTTGACTATTAATTATGAGGGAGCTTTCTAAATGGAAATTAAAGGTGCAGCTCGACAGGGACTGTGGAACAGTTACTAGTGAAATGCAATGCTTTACTATGCTGGGATCTGTGCTTCTCAGTATATTCATTTGTTTGGAAGACAAGATACATAATGAACTAACAGTTTTCATGATTTTTTTTTTTTTTTTTTTAAATTACATTTCAAAGCCAGCTGAAGAGAGTTAGGGGAGAGTCTCGTGATACAGTATGACTAGGTGATGAAATAGTGGAGGAAACACAGGGTTGATAAATGCAAAGTAACGCACCTGGAGAAAAACAGTGATAGCTTCTAAATTAGGTATTTCCACTCTGAGGAGAAATCTTTCAGTTATTATGGATAATTCTATGAAAATAACTCACAACATTTTGTACTAGACAAACAAGAAAGCTTAGAATTATTAATAAAGGATATTTTATGTTTAAGCTATTATGTTCCTGTGCACGTTTATGGTTCATTCAAACCTGAAATCCAGGGTGAAGATCTTGTTCTCATTTCTACCTTTAAAAAAAAAAAAGTGAAACTAAAAATGGTTTAGAGAAGGACCAAACATATTGAATGAACTGAATGGACCAAAGCTATTGAATGGATTAAGATTGTTTTGAGGTGACTAAGCAGCAGAAAGTAGGGAAAAAGCAAACAACAAAATCCACTAACAAAATAAAAAATATCATTGAGAATAAGAATTAGGAACAATGAATTGCACTTGCTCAGAATTCAAAAATGGCCTGGAATAAATTCTCAGGCAATGGGGTTGCAAACAAGCTACTGCAAGAACCCTTCATGCTATTGGTAAAGAATGGCCTTGATATTGTGTTGATATTGACAGACAGGTGAATGAATTAGGCTAATTCAGAAAGGGATAATGATTGAACATAAAATACACACACAATTAATTGCTGGCTCAGGACAACCCTAAGTTTTTCTAAAAGACCATCTAGTATCATACTTTCTTTTCCTCCTTTCTCCATGTGTATCCTCAGTGAATAAAATTAGATTCACTCAGACTGAAGGGACCTTGGGAGATCTCCAGCCCAAGCTCCTGCTCAAAAAAGGGTAAGCTGTGGGATCAGGCCAGGTTGCTCAGGGCTTTGAAAAACTTGCAAAGATGTAGCCAGCACGACCTGGCTGGACAACCTGCTTCAATGCTAGTCTGCTCTCACAGTGGAAAAGCCTTTCCTCATATTCGGTTTGAATCTCTTTTTCTTTGATTTATGACCATTACCTCCTCTTCCCACCATTCTTCTCCTCACCACTGAGAAGAGCCTGGCCCCATCTCCTTGCTACCCTCCCTGCAGGCTTTGTGGCTGCTCTTACATCCCTTTAAATACACTTTGTCTCCAGACTGAACAAGCTTAGATTAAATCCCCGAAGCCAAGTGCTTCGGCACTAACAATCTTGTTGCCCCATGGCTGAACTCACTCCAGTGCAGCAACGTTTTTCCTTGAATTCCTTGAACACCTTTGCTGCATACATCGGAGATGCTGATGGAGGCTGAGGCAAAGATGCCATTCATTACCTTTGTCAAAGTGCAAGTTTTCCTGACAAGGTTCTTTTAGATATTCCACATGGGGAGCATTTAATGTTTAATACTGAATGTACTAATCTTCAAATGTTACATGGGATTTTGATTTAGCAGGGTGATATAGCAATGCACTGAAGTTGCAGTATATGCTTTACAGAAGGTAACAATTGCAATATGTAATTGAATTACAGTTCAAATGTGAATTCCATTACCATTCTATCTGCTCACTGTCATGATGCTGAGTGTTCCCAATTCCTAGGAAGGAACAAATGTTTTGAATCTAGCAATGATTTGTTGATCTTGTCTAAGTTCATGTGGTGATTGCTTGGTTTTCACACTCTGTCTTGGACTGATCCAAACCTACACTTTGCTGGTGTTGATCTGGCTAACTCAGGAGTCATTCACACTCTTTTAATTAACTCTGGGAAACAATGTTGCAAAAGTCATTTACATTTAATCCACTTAACTGATGAGGCACTTCATGTGAAAAAAAAAGGCCAGCCTTTGTGCTGAGTTAGATTTTCTTTGTAGCAGCTGTGGACACTCCCTACATTCTTCCTTGAGCTTCCTGACCATTTAGCCTGTAACAATTTCCTCTGAGAATTTTTCTGTTGTAGGGGTTTATTGATTAAAACATTTATCTGTGTTGGCCATCAATATACCACCTGTCTTCTTCAGCAATGGCCGCAGAATTTCTTTCTTCCAAAGTTTTTATTTCCAAAGTTTCAATAGAATTTTGTTTCCTTTGATGTCCCTCAAGCCCACCAAATCTAGGTGAGATTTGCCTCTCCAAACATCTCTCAAGATTACTTTTAAATTCCTCTTCTGTAGTATGTCTGTGCTTCCACTTCCTGTGCTGTCAGTTTGCAACAAAACTCAGCTACAAACTCCGAGTTTAGCCAATCTAGTCCCTGATAGGCCTTCCTGAATATCAGCACAGCACATTCTTGCATCTGGAAGTTGTTCTCCCAGATATGGCAGCTTTCCTGAGCTCTTTTGTGCTTTCAAGCTGTCCCCCATGAGATCCCACTTGCTGGTCCCTGGATAAGCCAAAATCAGCTTTCCTGAAGCTCAGGGTCTGTGCTCTGTATTTGCCTTTCTCCCTCTTCACTGAATCTTTAACTGCAATATTTTCATACTTCCTTGGGTTATTTAAAAATTATTTCTTTCTTTATGAGAAGTTTTGTCCACTTTTCCACCTGGATGGTGTAGTCTGTAGCCCAGTCCTTCCATAGTGATACCTTCACTGACCTCTCCTCTCATCCTGACCCTTGAGTATTGACCAGCAGTTTCCCAGCACACTCAAGAGTTTCACACATCTCAGTTGCTCATTCACACCTTTCTTCTTTTGCTTTCTGAAGAGCCTCTATTCGCCCACTGAAGCCTGTAGTCAGGAGAGCTATTCCACGCACGTTCCTGCACTGTCGTAGTTCTGTGACTGTATGTGGTGCTCTAGTTCCTCCTTTCCATTTCTCAGGCTGTATGCATTTCTGTACATACTCTGGAGAGTGTCTTTTTACTCTGTTTTATTATTCTCTTGATTCTATCACCCTGTACATTTTGCTTGTCAAGCAAATACCAATACCACTGATTTATCCATTAATGCATAATATGTACTAGAGGGACCTTTCTTGTGTTTCAGGAAGTTAATTCCTATATTCATATGCTATTCACTATACCTAATTCATCCTTTCCTTATTCTCTGTGAGATCAAATCTTCTGTTCCAGGTCTATTCTACCTGATCCTTA
Organism: Centrocercus urophasianus; assembly: GCF_019232065.1. Lineage (NCBI taxonomy): Eukaryota > Metazoa > Chordata > Aves > Galliformes > Phasianidae > Centrocercus > Centrocercus urophasianus. The sequence continues at coordinate 15,960,054 of NW_024884142.1, read as the reverse complement.
GCCCCAGGCACATGCTCATATCAGAACCAATGCTAAGTGTGAAAACAATCCTTATCTATTTCATAAATTCCCATGTAGGCAAAATGCAATCTTCCTTTCAGTCCATAAAAAACATATGGTATATTACATAAATGGTTACTATTTCATCATAGATTCCCTTACATGTTATGGTTACAGTGAGTAAAACATCTTTCTACAGAACTGTATAGACAGTAAACCAGATTAAATGTGTAATTACTTTATTAAATAAAACAGTAATTACACTGAAATAATAAGCTGTCTCTGGCTAAGGTTTTGAAGGAGATTGGGTTGCCTATAATGCATTCAAGCATAGGTTATCTGGCAACTGGAACCTCATACAGGACTTAAGAGACAGAAAAAACATACTATATTATAAAGAAAGGAAATAGCAACATATGATCTTTTATGGTAGACAATTATTGAAAATATGCATCTTTTTTTCTTACTACATAGCCAGTGCACCAAGTTCAGAATGTTATGGAAAAGAGAAGTCTCAGCAAAATAAATTTTATCTCTTTTTTTGTGAATACTCATAACATTGCACACTGTATCTCAGGGTAGGTCTGTTGGTTCAAATCATTTGTCATATTCTGAATTCTTGCAAGAATAGGAAATCAAATTATGGTGAGTAACAAAAGAAACCAAGTACTGGTGCACAAGATTCTATTCTGCACCACAGAATCATTTCTTGTGATTTTATAAAGTGATCTTAATGATGGTGAAACTTGCTATCCTGACATTTTAGAAAAGGAATGAAGCACAGGTGTTGCATAGGCAAACACTGGGCCCATGTCACAGCTTTAGTTGTATCCAGGGTTGACAGCTCCATTAGTGAAAAATGAAGTTAGTCATGTATTGCTGTGATCTTTGTTTCCTCTTTGGCAAAATTACTTTTTGTCTTATGTGCTGCACCAGTAAGGGAGCACCTTTATACAGTGCAAAGTCCCATCCTCATACACTCTATTACTTGATGTCACAGGAAGGTGATCAGGACCTTCTAACTCTTAGCCAACTATGTAAGGAGTATGGAGCATGCAGCAGCTGAACCAGGGAGGACTATTAACCCCGGGAATGTGCCTGCAAGAGAAGATAAGTCTGAACACCAGTGTGAGCTGAGGCATGCTGAGACAGCTGGTGCTGCTGCTCTGTGGCTCAGGCTTCAGCTGAAGGTGCCCCACTGCTCTATGAAGTGCCAGTCCTTGGTCATTTACTGTAATGAGCTCATCTCCACATGTGCCCAGTACATTCAGAATACTGGCAGGAGAACTTGGCCCTGTATGTGGGGAGCAGCAGGCACCAGAGCTCTGGCTGAGTCCCTCAGTGCTGTTCTCAGTGCAAGCCTTTGTCAGAAAAGGCTTAGACCTAGGCTTGGCCAGAGGGAAAAACATATCCTAGCTAGCACATAAGGCATCCCCTCCCCAATCAGGATTAACAGGAAAGAAAGTGTTTGAATGAAGAAGTCAACCAAAGACTTTTTGTACTGTAAAAACCAGTTTTGATATGCTCTGAATATGCTGCCTGTATCCATCATTGAAGCTTATTGACTGCTGCTTTTGAAAAGAATGCTACAAATCACCTTAATTATAATTAAGACCTTAATAATCTCATAGGAAGATTGAAATTAAGAGATGTTCAGAAAGTGGAATTTTTATTCTGTGGATAAATTCTGGCCCTTCAAAACACAGCTTTTCCCCTGAGCAAAAAGTCCAGGTTTTCGGGAATGGAAACTGCAGCCACTTTGATTCTGTAATACTGAAACAGATTTTGCTCTAATAATGCTGAGATATTTTTCTTCAGTACTGAAAAACTATTTCATATAATTTTATAAAAGGCTGTTGTAAGATATATGGTATGGTGAATACAATGCAGGATGCATATTATCATGTGAGAGACAGAACATGAAACTTGAAAGTGAGTTATTAATTTTAATTTTGCTTTGATGAAATTATTTGTTACATTTGAGTGAAGCTGATTAAATTCCCTGAGTTTTCCAATCACTCACATGGCATTGTCCAGTGGAAAGAATTCTGTTTAAAGCTCTTGGCCAGCTCCAGTCACTGAAACTGACCTCTCCTTTTGCATTATAATTTAGGGAAATTACCTTATTTTTCTTCTTCTTTTGACAGTCCTGAAACTGCTGACAACAAAGATGACAAAGGTACTGACAGAAAAGTGGTTTTTTTTTTCTTCTTCATTTTGATGTTATGGATCGAAGTCCATTTCTGTAGCAGCCTCAAAATCATAGATCATGTAGCGCGTGACTTCCAAATCAACAAGAGACATTTACAGGTTAGAAAATGTGTTCGTTTCCCCCTTTGGCAATTCAACAGGGATTCTAGCCATCTGATTCAGAGGAGCACATATGGTAAATACTTAATGGAATATAAATCTTGAGAGCATACCTTGAAATTAAATGAGATTTTCAATAGGGCTCAGGCTCCCATTTTACAAAATTCCTTTTGAGAATTATATATATTGTAACCCTCTGACAGTTATTTATGATCTTAGGCATGCATATACTCAAACGTTTAACCTATCCCATCTGTGTTAAATCTAGTTTTACATCTGAATACCAATGTTAACTGCTCACTGACCTACAGAAATAATTAAATTGCATTTATTCTTCCTAGATTTTATTACTTGACCTTAAGACAGGCATCAGAATGTGTATGAAGGTGTCTTTTTATTATTTCTGCAACACTGTTATATAGTCTAAAAATATTTTAGAAGACATAGTGCCATATTTAGATTCTCATTAATACTGCTTGGCCACAGGGGATGAATTCTGGAAAATAATTTTTATGGATTTCCTTTTCCTATATGATACATCCCAGATTTTGTATTTCCTTGATATGTTCTAAAACCACATTTGTCTCTAGGGTGTCTGAAAGTTTTAGAGATGTAAGCCTGCAAAATGCTCTTTGCTTTTAGAAACTGGAATTACTTCAGTCAGTGGAGGCGCTCAAACTGAAATGGTTAAAAAATAGATTCCAGACGAGTGGAGGCTAGCAGTGAAGATGGTTTGCCTTTCTTGTATTGGAACTGTGCGAAATAGGAGGAAAACATCATTCAGTTGTAATCTCTTTTAGCCAGCACACCTTCTGAGAGCTGTCAGATCGCGGGAGGGCACAAAGTCCAACCTTCCAGGCAGCCACTCGCTCCTCAGATGTCTGCTTTGGATGCAGTAATTGCTGCTCCCCATGCTGGTTGCTGCTGTCGTTTTGTGGGAAGTTACTGCCTCCACAATTTTGTAGCAGGGTGGTTAATGTGAAGTCTTTCTAATAAGATTCAGGCAGAAACAGCTAGGTTGGCTAAATATCTTGTTCTATTTCTTTTCCGCTCCTTTGTGTTTTAAAAATTCTACCAGATGCATGTGTTTCCTTGACAGACATCTGTACTGGAAAATGTCTGGTTCTCAGTTACGCTTTTTTTCAGGCTTAGCATTGTGAAAGATTGAGGAATATTTAGAAAATACAAAGTCACCCTACTGCACTTAATGAGTGTGTGCTTGAAACTGACACCTTGTAGGCCATCAAACAGGTGTAACAATATATGTAGTGTGTGCATAACTAGGGATAACCTAAGATATATTTAAAGGAAAACATCAATGTTTTAAACATCTTTTGAAGGTTACTTTCCTAACATACTGAGAGAAAAATAAAAGATATGTTACCAGTCAGGGCACTGACGTTTGTATGGATAGTGTTGACAGCTACGAGTGTGAAGGTCTCAATCCAGGTCTCTTCGCTGCTTAGGATCAAAGATTTTTTGTATGAATCCCTCTGTATTTAGATGAGCAGGATCACAGAACATATATCATTCGCATCACCAGTTCAGCATCCGATATTACTGGGCACTGCAGGCTCCACTGTCAAATGACTCGACCTCCATTTTTTCACAAGCTACATGAAAGGAATCACAAAACGTTGGGGTACTCATGCCAGAATGTTTTCCCACTCTTGCCAGGTGAAAATCAGAAAAGTCACAAAGAATTAGGGAATACCTACAGCTTTCTACCTGTTTCTATTCATCTTTTTTTTGTTTGAATCCTCATCAGGATATTAGCTAGAAGGAAACAAGCATTGTTAATTTTTTTTTTCTTTTTTTCGTTTTCCTTTCTCAGTATAATCCTTCTTCTTTGGAAAAACAATTAAGTTCTCTTTCTGAAAGAAATGCAAGCTCACATTTGTAACTACACACAAAACAAATAATATCATCTGGAATTTTCTTCAATTGCTCTCTACTAAATATATATGAATACATGTTCTACGACTTACAGCAAGTAGATGCTTAGCATGGTTGTTAGGCATTTCCATGAGGAGATGAAGCACATTAAAATCAGAGAAAATAAAACATTAAGGGTGCGTGCCTCACACCTATGTGTTATTACCAGTAGGCTACTGTTTGAGGGAATGAGTCTTCATAACACTTATTCTCACACAGTTATGTTTTAAGGCATACTCCGTAGTGAAATATTCCTTGAAACTTTCCTCCAGAAAGAGTTAAATCTGATAAATTACCTTTCATATTAAAAACAAGAGCGCTGAAAATTCCTAGCAAAGTATATTCCTAATTAATTCAGTTTCAAGTCATACACAGTCTATTTGCAATAGCAGTATTTCTTCAGCACTTGAATAAGAATTTTTTCAATCGTTTTTTTTTCCATTTCCTTGAAAAATTTCTAAATTACTTCGTTTCCTTTCTTCTTTCTGTATCTTTTTCAAATTTGTGAGTAAATGCTTTTTTCAAATTCAATTGCTTTTAACATCTTGAGGGTTTTTTCCATCCTGAGCAATTCTATGACTGTCTTTACTCCCATAGACAGGTAACTGTGAATTAGTAGGATCCTATCAGAACAAGGGATTTAACACATATTTTCTACAAACCTGTGCCAGCTGCTTCTGTTAAACTTTTGATGCTCTTCTTACTCTACTAGAAGTAGTGCTCCAGTCCTCCAATCCTGTCTTTCTGATCATTGTTAAGCTCGTGTTTGCTGCTGCACTGGGGTTGCCTTTGTATTTCCTTTGCTGCCTGACTTTTAAAAGTAATCAGAATTATTCTTAAGTAGCACTTTATTTGATAAGTAGTCTTGATTGATGTACAAGAACTTTCCTAGTCCTTCTGCCCTGGATTTTTCCTTCTCTAATGTGTCACTGAAGGATAACTTTAAAGTTAACTTCTATTTTATTTTTTAAAAACATTTTAGATTTTTTCTCAACTTCCTTGCAGTTTGCTTCTTGCTTAATGGTAGAATGATTTTTAATAGAACTAAATTTATTTTTTCAAATGGATGTCAAATAATAATAAGCACACAACTTCTTTGAATTTATGTGTTATTATTTCATGTGAGAATATGCTGTTTGTTTAGCTGTCACGTTTTCACATTAAATTTCAGGAAGACAAACTTCTTAAGAATGAAATGTCTATTATGACAACTGTGCAACCCTACCCAATTGCTTTTAAATTAAGAAATATTCATAATATTGATTTTTTTTTCTTTTTTTCAGATTTACAGTTTCTGAGCAAACTCACTGTGGAAAGTTTTTCTTTTAATCCACTTTGGATGCTTTCAGAGTATAGTTTGTAAATACATCACAGCACATTTTTATATCTGGATGATTTTGAAGTATTTTTTGACAGCACAAAATATAATCTAGTAGAACCTTTCTTTTCTAGCCAAAACAACAGTATTGTGCTTTTTGTCAAGAAAATGTTCATAAAGAATTTCTTCACTTTGTATACATCATTTTTCAGTTTCTCAGTACAGTTTTTCTTTCCAACTTTTAGTACTTTACATTCCCATAACAATCACAGAAGAAAATTTGAGGAAATTTGGAATAGAATAGGAAATTAAAAACTATTGCCCGAACACAGATTCAGCTTCATTAAAAACATAGGAAAACATATACAGAATAGATAGCTGACTCGAGCAATTTAAAAAATGAGCACCAACATTCTTGTATAAACTAAATTGATGAATAAGACACCATATAGAATTTTAGAGAGAGACTTGACAGCAGTTAACACTACCAGCTTGTGCCTGTACCACATGCACAGGACTGTGCAACTCACTTTCTCTTAGTTCCCTTCCATAAAGCAACCTCTAAAATAGAGATTGGTTGGAAGGTTAAATAGAGAAAATCTGTGACTAATCACTTAGTTAAAGAAAATAAAAAGAAAATGTGCTTTGCCCATGTTTATGCCCCTTTTTGCTTTTTGAAGTAAGAAAATGAAAGATATTTTGTTAGGCTTTTATGCAAGTGGTTTCCTTGTTTACTTTTTTTTTAATAGATTTAATTTTTCAGGAGTATCCGTGCCAGAAATTCGCTATTAGTGGAATTCATCATGAGATTTCTAACTGATTTTAAATAATTAACACAGCTGAAAGAGTGAAGATTGAGTAATCCTTATGTGAAGGAATCTGTGCTCAGTCAATTCAGAATCAGAGAAGCCTGCAAAAGTGAATTTGAAAAAATAGTGATCTCTTCAGGGTTGTTCAGGGACAAAGAAAAGAGGTAAATTTCCCCAGATAAATTATTCATGATCAGTTATTTGCTCGGCTTCAGTTTGAGTACATCTTGTGACAAAATTAGATTTTAATCACATATTTCTTTAAATCCCAAATGAAGCATTCGGCATTCAGAAATTGTAAAAACTGCCAGCTTCTCAGTGGTTAGGGGCTGCTGCTGCTGCACTGAAGTCTCTGGGACTATTTTTAACTGATTTCAATTAGAGTGGGGTCAAACTGCTGAAACGTTATAGTCCTCTGTGTTCTACTGTATTTGCACTGGTATAAATTTTTTTGTCTTCCAATTGAGTTTCTCATGATTTAAAGGTAAAGGTGGGCAAGCAAGTGGAGTGCTGAAATCATAAAGTGAAAACATTATTTTTTGCTAACAAACATGGAAGAAAGCTTTGTAGGCTACCGTGCTTAGTATACAACTGATACACAGTAGTATTGGCTGGTTTTTCATCTTTCATAAATTACTCTCTTTTTTTTCCCTTTTTTAATCATTTAAATATAACCATCTGGAGAAGGAGTTATCAAGTTGGCCAGTGGAATCTCATTAGATAATTTTTCTTTGTAATTGAAGTGCAGTAGCCAACTGCAATAGGTATGACCAGCTTGAATTCAGATGCTATCACTTCCTATATTCTCATGGTGAATGGTAAAGCTGGGAGGACATTTATTTCTAGTGGGTGTATAGACTATCTTTATATTTATTCCTTTTGGATGTTGTTACTTTTTCCTATATCTGACTCAAACAGAGTTATAGAAGAGAGAGCATGTTTTTCTCATGACAGAAACACAAGCTGATTTTAAATAGCCATGTGGAAAAAAAGTTTTGAAGTTATAAATAGCTCTTTAAATAGGAATATGCCAGACTCATCTGAAAATCATTTCTGAAAAAACTTCTGTCTTTTGAAAATAATGTTGCCTTTTAGCAATTGGCCTGTCTTACTGTACTGAAACACTTTTTCTGACTGTGATTCTTTTTTTTTCAGTGACTCTACTGAATTGATCTTGCAATGTTATTTATTGGCTAAGTACTTAGACACTACAGAATAGAGAGGAAAATCTGAGTATCTGCACAGATTTAGACTGTATGAAGAGTTAACAATTGAAATAACAATTCCATAATGTTCTAAATAGGCAAAATTACTTTGAGTTGTAGTTTCTTCTAAGTAATACTCTTACCAAATGTTAATATAGCAATAATTCCTATGACTGCTCTTTAACTGTCGAAGTTTGGAAAGTTTGAGATAGTTTGAATAATGTATGTTAAATTTTATATTTAATTTTTTTTAGATATCAAACTGCTGTGAATTAATGCTGAGCGTGTACACTATACCATCTCAACTAACTTAAGCTAATTTGCCAAGCCCCAACACAACTTCAGAAACAACTGCGTATGTATTTATATACACACATGTACATAAATGTTATGTGTAAATATATACATATGTTCTGCATGTATATGTTCAAAAGTGTAATACGCACCAAAGCAGTATCTCAACTTTATTAAGATTGCTAATTGAAGTAAGAATTTAAAATATCCAGAATTATTGTCTGATGTGCTCAATGCTTTCAGTGAGTGGCTGTTTCAAATTTTTGTGTTTTTCTCAGGGCTTATGTGTACACAACGTAAAATTTTTTCTCTAACAATAATTACTAAACTGTTCAGGAGCATAAGAGATTATTCTTTTACATCTTTATCTCAAAGTTTGCTGGGGACACAGATGAACAAGTCCGAGCAAGTCCTGGCCAAGAGTTAAGAAATTCTTTGTCTGAGGGACACAGGTGGACAAGGCCAGGGGAAATGAGAGAGAGATAAGCCCCAGATTAATGGCCAGGAAGCAGTCTTTTGTGTGGGCTTATCTCAAGGAAGATGGCCATCTCAGGAGGTGCTGCACATGACTATTACCCAAGTGCCCAGGAATGCCAAGCTGGCAGAAGAAGAAGGATAAAAAGGGGACCTACAACCATGAGGTGAGGTTTTCTGGCAACAGATTCCTCATGAAGAAGAAGAGGTTTCTGACATCAGAAGCCTAACATCCTGCCTCTCTCCCTTCTGGACTTGCTCTGCTCTCTACCACGATGCTGAAGCACAAGGGTGTCTGCATCAGATTCTTCACTACAAAATCTCTGCATGCTGATGGACTCTCTTGGGCCTGCGACCTGAGCCCTGCTGCTTCCTCCTGGATGGGCTCTGCAACTTCTTCCTGCTACCTGCTTGCTGCCCAAGGCTGGCCACGCTGCTGCTCTCTCCCTGCTGCTTCTGCCTCGGACCTTCGAAACGTCATGCAATGGCACCACTGCTTGGATCCTGGTGGTGACTATCCCCGCTTTACACAATTCTTGCTTCTTTCCTATCTTTTCTATCGCTTTCCTTCCCTTCCCTGTCTCCCTGATTAGGATTTATAATAAACTGGTCGGACCAACATTTGAACAGTTGTTTCTTAATTTCACACCGGGTATGTTATATTAAAAGAACCTCCACTCCCTCCTATAAATTGGAGTGAGACAAAGAGCCGTTCTGTGACATATGTTATTGGGTTGTTCAGACAACAGTTGTTTTATTTTCTGAAAATATCTGTTGAGCGGAAGTCTGGCATTATCCTACTTTAGAAGCATAGTGCTATTGATCCTAATCTTCAACTACTAGTTGTAGCAGATCCGCTTGGTATTATCTCTGCTCACTTTTCAGAGTTTGTGCATTCTGTGACATTTCTCCTGCTCGGAGGCAGAAGAAACTGATTCAGTTTGCAGCCATTAGTTCTCAAACCACAGCAAAATTAGATCCAAATCTCAAGCTGGAAAAAGGAACACTTAGGTTGATACTAATTTTAATGTCTATTTAAAAATTAGACAACTGAACTAGGTAAGCTCTTTCTTTCTCTAGTCAGTGGAGTGACAGGTACCACAACAGAGCCAGAGCCTGTATCAGTTAGCTTTAGAACAGGAAGAATCACCTTCTGGAGGTGCCTTTCTACTGGCAGAAGAAACACAGCCAACTAGCTAAGAAAACCTTCTTTGCCTGTAGACTTGAGTTAGTGGGGATATATCTTAGTCTTTTAAAGGACAAACTTTGGAGTTTGGTCTAATTTAGTCTGATGTAGTCAGGAGGAATAAGAACTTCCAGAACATGATTCATACCAGTCAAACTCCTCTGAAGGAGATTTAAAGAATCACCTTTTAGAAGTTCTTGTTTCTCTCCATTGACTACAGACCTTCAAGCATCTAAGTTTAAAGATGTATCAAATATTTACTGTTTTCCTTTGATAATTGTCTGTAGTGATTTGCTTACCATATAGAACTTTGACTGAAGAAATAAAATGCTTCTACACAGTGCTTTTCAACTTGGAGAACAACTTTAATGAACAGGTTATCTTTTTTCTTCAGATTATGTCCTGTCCTATTCAATTTGTGGACTCCATTGCCTTCCAAAAAAAAAAAAAAAAAAAAGAAAGAAGGCTTTCTGAGGAAAACAACTTCCTTGATCCTTGGAGGGGAAAAGACTTCAAAAGGTGGTTCAGACAACCTTCATTGCAGCAGTGCCTAGGTTCAGAGAACTCTTATGCCTCCAAATTAAAAAATAAAAATCAATTACTGGACACTGCTAGACACTATACTTCTTTCTGATTGACACAGTCTGAAGAGACAGTTAGAATTCTTCAGGCTGATGTCAAGGGAGGCAAGAGTGAATGGAAAGAAACTGAGAGATTTTTCTGTTTAATCCTAGCAAATTATGTAAACATCTTCAATTTCCACACTGATATTTCACAATTATTTGTAACTGTATCAAGGATGATTTCAAAATTTAAATAAAAGCAAGACGCTGAAACTCACAAAGAGGGATATACCTCTAATTAGGAATTTTGGTGTGATCTGGGCAAATTCTTCAAGATATCAAAGGTATAACAACAAATGATGCAGTAGGAGTGTTAGGAACCATAAAGAGTGCCAGTATTAGAAAAGTCAGAAGAAAAAAATTACTACCAGTTCTCTCAGATATATCATTGTTTGCAGTACACAAGGGAAAATTTTTCTGTCAGAATGATCCACCTGAGGAGTTTGATGCACTGATACGACTACATTAGCTCAGGTATGGAACCACAGTATGTCAGCATTTCCTTGATCCACCTAGAAGGGATTTTAGGCATTTCTATCACAAAGTTGGAGTGTTACCCCTTTTTCTGTAATACCCAGATACAATAATTTTAATCTCCTATAGTTCAGTGATTTCTTCATAGACTTCAGTCACAAATTTATTAAACATCACTGTTTTGTTAAACACCATGCTTCAATGTGTCCCAGTTTGGTTTCCCGTTACAACTAGTTTCTCTATTTGATCTGCCTTTCTTCCCTGTTATTTGTTTCATTCCCTTCTGACTGATTCAAAATGATAAAAAAAGAATTTACCAGAAGAAGAAAATAGTAGGCACTTTGAGGTAGACGCTTGCTGTGTGAAATTTCTCTTAAAGAACTTCCTTCAAGTGGAAGCAAGGTTGGCATGACTCATTTGAGCTGGGTAGGAGGTAACGTTTAGAAGCAGCTAAGTGCTATACAGCCGTCTGCTCCCTCTCTTGAAGTAGGGTGGGGCAAAAGACTGGAGAAAGTAAGAAAATTCATGAACTGAGATCAAGGCAGTTTACTAAGTAAAGCATCCTGATTCGGTAACTACTTTCAAATATATGAAGCAGTAAAAATAATATGTATTTTTTTGAAACTTTGGGTGTTAACAATATGGAACTCTGCAGTATCAAGAAAGAGATCTTCATTTCCCAGAAGGCTCATCTTGCCTCTCAGAAAGGTCTATAACATCATACTTACATAGTAAGCTAGACTTTAAAAGATGTATACAAACTATCACCAATGACATTTTTATAAACTGTAAAAAATAGTCTAGGTTGTCTTTATTTTTATTTCTTTATTTAATTTTACCTCTGTAGAATTTGGCATTTGTAGAATGATGTGATAAAACAGTTTTATCAATTCCATGCCAGTATGGTCCCCCTCACCTGCATGATGGCATGAAGCCACTTGAGCTCATGTCAGAGGAGTTTAAAAAATACGTGTCTAATGTGGTCAGAAACTAGATGGTCCATTACAAGATAGTGGAGTAGAGCCCTGTTGACTTGAGAGACTCTTCTTTACATGGAGTTGAACAGAACTGAGGAAGAAGAGGAATTAACCTGTGATTGTTGTTCTTTGGGAAATAAAAATACCTGAAGTTTGCCATCAGTCTCAATATATCTCTTTAATGTAGAAATAAATTAATAGAGTTATACTATTGAAATGTGCCATGATCAAAAAGCCAATCGTATTTTACAAAGTGAATTATAACATGCCTTGAAACCATACTGGCTATCTTCAATATTAAATGACCACAGACAATTCACTGTGATCTGGCTTTGCAGTGATATGTATATTTCCTCCATTTAGCAAACTTTTTTGGAGGTTTATTAGACCCTGCCATGAACTACTCAAATTGGGTGATATTTCACAAAATTCTGTGATACAGGCAGTGGAAGAAGTTAAAGCCCAACTTAAACCAGGGCTTCTGCCAAAGAAATGTTTCTCTCTTTTCAGATCCTCTCAACTGTAAATAAGCCTGTTTTTAGAATTTGAATACGTATTTTCTTCACAGTAAGATAAACAAAAAAGATTTGCATCAGTTTATAAGCCTAGGTATATAAGCATTTTATGACATAAAGCTTCGTAAGTATTCCTTACAATAACTTATGAAGAAATGCAACAACTGTAATGTATGATTAGTTCTTGATAAAGTGTATGAAAGATGGAATATAAATATACTGAGTTAATAACCTTGTGAGACACAGCTTGCTGAAATATGAGGAGCAAACAATAAGCCAACTGAATTAAGTGGGAAGAAAAAATATTCGGCCAAAAATAGAAGGAATTTGGAATAGAGAGAAAAACAAAGGTCTCAAAATCCATAGAGATCAGTGAAGTTTTTTATCTCCATCACTGAAGCTTGTTTTCACAGAATGTCATTTTTTTAGTATGTAATTTTTTCATACCACTTTAATGCTTTCTTCTTGTTCAAAATGAGTTCCCAAGTCAAGGCATGTGCTGTGAAAATCCTTGTATCAATCTTTGGATGAAAAAATTAGAAATTGGTTATTACAAATGTGTCAGAATTTCTGATTGTTATTTTAAAGTCGAGAAGGAAAAGCTTGTGGATATCCAAGGTATCTGAGATGCAAATACAAAGATTATTTTCTCACATTACTCATTCTGTGCTGGCAATCCTTCTGATTTAATTTTGTATTTCATAACTGTTGTGAGTTTTCAAAAGCCCCAATGTCAGGATTCAGCTATCTGCAAATCCTCAGCTTTTCTTAACGTGCCGTTTTACAATAAACAAGCAAATTAATAAGAAATCAAGAGAAAACGTTAAGCAATAAAAATAGCTAGCTAGAAAATCAAATGTTCTCCTAATACTCAGATTTTGAAAAGATAGTTTTGGAGATGTCAGAAGTTTGCTTTACTGAGAATAAGTAACACTAAGTGTCTGATTTAGAGAAAGCTTGGCATAAGTTCATCGTGCTCCATCAACTATGGAACTTTACGGAGGAAGGACTATTTTGATTTCTCTTCAATTTTTTTTTGTCTGTAAGGAGACTAGGGTAATTAATTGCTACCATTATTTTGCTAGAATTGGGAGCTGAGAATGTGGGACGCATCACTTCTGTATCAGTTCTGCACAGATAGATAAAGGCCTTCTTTGACAGTGACCAGTCCACGCTTTTCACTCTGAGTCTCTTTAAACTTAAGTTTTTCTTCTCTGCCTTTCACAGTTCAGTCAGTATAGGCATTTGCTCCACATTCTCTTCTCTCCAGGGACCGTGCTCTAATTCAGTGATAGCAAGCACTGTGTTTAAGCATCAAGACTTTTTGTCGATTTCTAAACTTCATCACAGCATTTTTTTTCTTCTATTAGAAAAGCAAAATCTGTTTCACAAACAATTGGAGCCAAGCTCAGAACATAGCTTGAGGCAGAAAGTGGATGTAAAATAGTTCCTGCTCTTATGTCCTTGCAATGCTTAGGGGACAAAGTGGTACAAAAACAATGAAAGCCTTACCTGTTCATCTGTATGACAGGAGTTTGGCTCAGATAACAGATAAATGCTCCGGTCTCGGTCTCAAGTGAACATTGTCAAATTAACACAAGCCACTATATCAGTTGTCAACTTAGTCTTTCTTCCAACAAATGACAGATATGAGCAGCTACTCATATTTTTTTCACACCCCAAGAGCATGTGATGACATGGTGTTCATACACAATGAGATGCAATGCACCTTTGGGAATAGTTTCCTCTGTGCAAAACCTGTCAGAACCATGAGAACTCATTACTGATATGGCTACACAGTTATATGAACAGAATATGGGTGCCTTGGGAGCCTAGCGCAGCTTGAGAGGAACCCATGTGAGAAAAAGATACTGCTCTGTTTTCTCATTGTGACACTTGTTATACCTCACTTGCAAGAATATACTTTGGGCAAAGCAGAAAATGAAAGTTTTTGTCACTTTGGCCATTAAAGAAGCTGCGATACTTTCTGAAATGACTTGACAAAAAATAGGAGTTCTTGGGCCTTATGTTCAAATAAAATCCATTTGGAATAATTATATCCTCCCTAGCAAAATTACTCCTTTAGTTTTAATTGCCCATAACATCCTGCTTTATTGCAACCCTTAATTTTTCTCTATTGCTCTTAAACACACCTAGCATCTTTGCTTTCATTCAGAAATATATGTGTTTCACTGGTGGATCATGTGATTGTCATCTATATAAAGGGGATTTATTATACCTGTTAAAATCCAATATGTTTTTCCTGTGAAGATACTAACAAACCGTAATTAAGTTACCTTTCTTATTTTTTTTTAATTTTTTTATAATCTAAACTGATTCCATTAAGTACCTTAGTAAGGCATTTTCTTCAGTTTTTTGAGTAACAGCTCTTCTCTTCATGCTTTCCGGTGTTTCAGCATCTTCTTTTTAAAAAGGAAAAACAGAACAGAACTGTGTACATATTTTCTGAAGTTAATCTCAGCAGACTAAATATACAGTTTTCTCAAGTAAGTTCCAGCAACACATGACATAGAGATAAAACCATTTCTCAAGTCCTGGCCTAAACATTAGCTTTTCCTGCCACAGCGTTGCATTCAGCTTCATGTTAAGGTACTGACTGTAGTGACTCAAACTGTTTTAGAAGCCTTATCTTCCAGGTGACCCTGTCTTACTCTGTAGGGATGGCCAGTGTTCCTAGTTCTTCAGTATTTACTTTTCTGTAACCTCTAGTATGAAGGGGTCTGGCTTGTTGAAAAGCTCTGATTCCTCTGTAAAACGTATTGACCTTATTAATAGCAGCCACACTGCAATCTGTGTGTCAGCTACATACATCGGGAACTGCAATATTATAGTTACATACAAGTGACAATGTTATCTCAATGTGTCAATTCACACGCACAACCCTTAGGAATATCTCTATTTAATAATGGTTGCACATCCACAGATACTATTTAAAATATGTCAACAAGTTAGTTTGTAATTGAGTTAGCATGTGCTTTTTTTTTTATCAAAATGCCATGAAGTTCTGAAACATCTTATGTACATCTGTATGTGTTATGACTAAACATTTATTTTAGTATAGAAAATTGCACTTTAATCAGAGAATGAAGTCACATTTTTCCAGTGATAATGTGACATCGACTGCAACAATATTGTAATAGTAAAACAGGAATAAAACAGGAATATTTCTCAAAGTATATCACCCAAAGAATTTTAGTTAACATAAACAGAATATCTCTCAGTATTAGTTGTACATCCTCAAATGGCAAATAACTATTACCAGCAAATACAGACAGTGAACATAGGTAAATCTATCCTTGAGGAAAGTTCAGCTCTGACAAGTTGAAATGAGATTGAAGATAGACAGAAACAGCTAGATTGACAAGACTGAATTAAGCTCTTTACTTCAAACACCTGGGGCTTTCTAAAATTTAGGTGCCAGTCGCATTTATAAGACCTTACTCAGCCAGTGCCTAAGCCTGTAAAAATCTGTGGCTGCTGGAAAGTTGATCCCCAAAAGGGATTTACCCTGCCATCTTTTAATTAATTGTCAACCTTTAACTGAGAGTAATAGTGAATGCTTCAGATTCAAGACCTTTAAAATCTTCGTGAGTCTTGATCCAAATGCATAGATTTTACTGGCTATATCTATGCAACACTAAATAAACTGAGACACTGTTTGGTACGTCAGGGTTTTCCTCAGTCCTACATGTAAGCCGAATAAACAGTTGGATAATTTTCAGTGTATTTCTTTGGAAATTCCCCTCCAAAAAAAAAACCTAAAACACTGAGGAGGCAATGGTGGTACTCTCAGTGCAGCAGTGCAGCTAAAAAAAATTTAAATGCCTTTGTCTTAGAACTGTTCTGTTTTATACAAAGTTTGAAGTAGGGGTTACAGTACTGCTTCAAACCTGAGTCTCTCAAATGAATGCTGAAATATAGGCTGTAGGGCTGTTCTCAGATTTGCTCTGTTTCCTCCAGAGTTTAATTATCTTGCATATATATAACACTTCAACAAGGATGAATGAAGAGTTTCTGTCTTGAAAAGCAATAGGTCTTCCCACAGATGCCAGTGCTTTGTACATTTGCATAGGCCAAGAATTAGATTGTACTGTAGACTAGGCAGAGAAACCTGCCTAGTCTGTTCACACATGTCAGTGTTCCAACAGTTAAACATCTGCTGAAAAAAAAAGCAGTGCCACAATTTCTTCAGAAGAAAAGAAATGAGTCTGTAAGATGTTCAGCTGTAGGAAGGGGTTTCCAGGTGCAGATCCTAAGAAGAGCAGAAACACATCCTTCTGGAAGAAAACATTAACTTATACTCTCCTGACTTTTCCTGCAAATGGGCTACAGCAGCTCTTTTCAGCAAAGTGGATTCCCTTTTTAGTTCCTCCCTTTTATGGGGCAGTCTGACTTCTAATTTGGGGGTGTGTTTCTAGTTACTTGCAAAACATCTCATCCTTAGGCTTAGCCATATTTCCACCTCTTTCCCTATAAAGCTACTCTTAGCCACAACAACAAATCATCAGTCATGGAAAAAAATACCTCTGGAAGGGACCTAACAAAGCACTCTGTCTGAAATCAGTTTCTTTGCTGACCTGGAAGTAAGCACTTTCAACAGTAATAGATCTGGTGCACTGCCTAGAAAAGGAGTGCATTCAAGCAAAGCACAGCTCTGAGCCTTCAGGTCCCCACTCATTTCCAGAAATCAGTCTGTGAAAAACCATCCAGAGTACAGACAACTGTGGTAATATTAACATGACCACTGAAACTTCATTGCTACTGTTAATTAATAAATTGTTGTTATTGTTGATTTTGTTGTGTTTATTGTAGTAATTGTTAGCGATGTCTTTATTAAATGCTTTGTAATACTGTAATAATGTAGTTCCCAGCCAGGAGTCAGGGACTTATTCTGCTGGGTGCTGTATGTGTGCGCCAAAGAAAAGACATCCTTTAAACAGCTTGTGATCCTTGTGTAAAGTAGAAGTGAGGTAACAGGTGTACAGAGCAAACATAGGAAGATTGACACTGACAAATAGACACTTCTGATTACTGTGATAAGCAGAATTCATAGCATGTAGTCTGCCAAATGTTGTCAACTGCTATATTTGTGTTGTCATTTTGGTAGGTTTTAAGAAGCATTTAAATGGAGGAGGGTATTGTGACCTTGTAGAAGGTTAGTATTTCTGTGATCAGCTCAAGTTCAAGCATATAAATATGACATGGATCAACTCTTGCTCACAAGAAGACATTCAGCTTGAAAGCTCTTAGACTACTGGTTCTCTGAACAGCAAGGACTATTGGTTAATTATTGGATAGTGGTTAATTATATCAACTTGACCTGCCACATCTGTTCAGTCTCCTGCTGTCATGTGAAGAAGGTGGCTCTGGAAGTAATGCCTCCTGTGTATTTCCATGCAAAATACAGCAATTACAAAGAATACAGTAACACTATTTCATAGAGCATATTCTCAGCTACAAAACACTTCCTTTTTTTTCCAACAGAATCACCACCGCTAGCTAAGCATTTTTTGCCAGTGATGAACAAGAGCCTGCATGCCGTGCTCATAAAGATCCACACCAGCAAAAGTGACTCATGGTTGTTATAACTACTGCTGAAACATACCACCCACCACTTCCATATGGTCTCCATATTCACCACCAATGGATATCAGCGGGTGCAACTTTTTCCACATGGAGGAATTCTGTGACACACCTTTGCTTGATACGTACTTCCATGACAGATTCCATTTTGCCAGAGTGCCCCTTTGCTTCCATCTGTCTCATGAAAACAAAATGTAATGGAATACTGCTGGGAAGGTTCAACCTCTTCTGCCATACCAACATCTGCTTCTGATGTCATGGACCAACGTAATAAAATAGGAAGCATTACTTTCAGACCATCTCTTGTAAATTCAAATTCATGGAAATTCTACCTCAAGAAAATGTTTGTGTACAAAGAGTTTCTTTAAGGATAAAGTAAAGGCAATTTTGGTGAAAGCCAAAAATGACTCAGGCAATATTCAAGTAAAACAGCGTAACAGTTTACAAGAAACTTTCAATTAAAAGTACAATATAGACATACTTCCCCATAAACAGCTTAGGGCACAGTATTTTTACCATAAAGTACACAGTTCTGTTGCTTTTCCTTTGAAATCCTGTTCCTTGTTTCTTTTCTTCCTGCTACATTTAAATTATCCTGTTCAGTTCTCTCTTTTGGGAGAAGAGTGTTGCCTGTATCTCAGATGAGGAGCCATAGACATACGCACACCAGTCTGCTCAGAAAATGTACGCTCTATTTAAGGGAATAATAAATAAGCATAATAATGATAATGATGATGATGATGATGATGATGATGATAATAATAATAATAATAAGCAAATATATAAGAGAAAAATAAAATCAGAACTCTGCTTTTTTCATAAAATGAACTTTGTTTCTATACATATATACATATATATAATATTCTCAGAGATAAGGGAAAGAAAAAAGGAGAAGGAAGAATGTTAGGAAAATAAACTTTAATAACACTTCTAATGATGGCTTTACCATGGAACAAGGAGGTCTTTCTGTGTGTTGGTTGTGGTATAATACTTACACTGAAAATTCTCTTCAACTTTCTGTAACCAATCTTAGAAAAAAGCTTATGAAATATAGGAGTTTGTGGATTAGGAATGTCATGAGTTGGAAAAAAAGAAATATGTTGTTAAGGGAAACATGAATTCTAGAAATACTCAGGCGCAGAGTAGAGGAGAAGGAAAAGAAGACTTTCTGTATGCATAGAAGGTTTAGGTTATCTGAGACTAACAGAATCAAATAAAGAGAGAGTCTGTGAAACATGAGGCACTCTAAGTATTGTGTAAGGATGATAAATGCTCCAGCGGATCCCCACAGATCTTAAACATCAGTAAACCCAGAAAACAAGAAAAACAAGAGAAACAAGGAAAATGACATACATTTTGTCTGTGTCTTTCTGTTTATTATACTGCTAAAATAAAAGTTTTTCGCCTTCTTTTTTTTTTTTTAATGCAATTCATTCAATATGATTTTGCAAACTATTAAAGATCTCTGTGTGGTACATTCTTCAGCTATCATTCTGTATAATTGCTTAGCATTTCCCAGATTTGTTAGGGTTTGGTTACCAGGAAGTCAAGAAAAATGTGATTGGTGTGTGAATGTTCTTTTGTTCTTTTTAGAGGCCAGTATCACTGGATTGAAGGACTTGGCACATGACATTCTGAAATAGGAAATTCAAATGAAATATAACAGATTTGATTAGGAGTAATAAAAATCAATACTGCTGCATGTTTAGAAGAAATAAAACATGCTGCTTTTTCAGAGGGGACCAAACGTGGCTGTTACGTGGTGCACTATCAAGAAGACTTCTGATGCAGCTGTGAAAAATAGAGTCTTTCTACCTGATGTTCTTTCTTCCTCACCTCCGTATCAAATTAGTAATTCTATTTTACTTGAAAAATACACTTTCCTTTACCATGAGTGTGTAAATAAAAGTGACTGACATACTGGATTGATGCCAGTGGAAGCTTCCTGGGATAACAGAAGGCTGAAGCATGTATCATATGAGGGCAGGCTGAGACAGCTGGGTTTTTTCAGCATGAAGATGAGATGAAAGGGGCTACTTATAATTAGAGATGTTCAAGACTAAGAAGGATGTAGTCCTAAGAAATCAAGTATAAATAGATCTGCTTTGACACTAGGGTTGATCTGTACGACCTCAGGAGGCCTCTTCTAAACTAAATTATTTTGATTCACTGATTCTATGTTCTTTAGTGAATTCTGTCATTCACTAATGATTCACTAATTCTGTATTTCTTTTTGGTGTATGACCTGCCTGCAGTCCAAATGTGGTTACTCATAACGAGCATTTTAAAGGGCCATAGTTTGAGTAAGGTACCTTGTGGATTTGTGGGGACTGATTGTGATAGAAATAGAGTGAAGAAGTTAAAAAGAAAACCCACAGCAGTATAGCTATAATGTAATTAAAGCACTAAAGATGAGAAGCATGCTTCTATGGTAGATGTTGAATTTATAGTTCTTGGAAAAATATGAACTGCAGATTTCTGAAAAGCTTGCTGCATGCTTGAGATAGGCTATATGAGACTGGAGTAATCCAGTCAGAAAAAAAAGGAAAGAAAAAAAAAAGCATGAATCATTTTCAACATGATGCTCAGTAGAATGTAAATCTAGCAAGAGGTGGTAAAGGAATATAGATCAGTGAAGAGTCATGGCAATAGTACAAGGAGCCTCAAAAAAGAAAATATATCTCCATCATTGTCCTTTTCAGCTCTCCATTTCTGCAGATTTTATCCCTCTCTGTTTTTACTAAACAATTCTTTCATTATTTCATTTCATTTCCATTTTCTTTCATTACTTGCTATACTTCTGTGTAGTGTAATTTTTTGGTCAGACATTTATTGTCTGTTTTTGTGTGTATATTTGATTTTTTACAAGGCCTATATGATCTAAAGTACATTTTTCATATCTCTTCATTTCTAACAGCTCATCATCTAGATGCTCATTGCATCTAGAGTAAACCAAACCCCTAGTTTTGAGAGGTGAGTTTGGGGCATCATTCCAGGAGAAGTAACAACTAGCCCTCCAAAACATTTCTCTGATAGACAGTTTCTCTGATGTTCTCCGTTTTGTCCACAGCACTGGAATAACCACGAGTTTCTCAGGAGATTCAGCTCTAATGACTACTGTGGAAGAGAAGAAGTTATGCCCATACATTGGCAGTTCTTACATTCTTCCATTTCTCTCAATCAGAGAAGAGTGTACAGTCAAGGTTGTGCCCAAATCTTGACTAAATCATGTGTACAGACACAAAGATTTATTCCCATTTACACGTAGGCATCAGTCTGTTTTAGTTTATAAATCAATGCAATATCTAGAAAAGGGGTGGTTGCAATTTTTATTTCCCAGGTACATTCCAAAATATTTGCAGACTTCTTCAAAGTGAACCTCTAAAAATATTATTTTCATAGGAAAATAAAAAATTAAAAAAAAAAAAAAAAAAAAAAAAGACTATCATCTGACGAGATTTAGTAAGAAACGTGAATATTTCTCAGAATGGTAACACACCGAAAAAGCCAACATAAATAGCTACCAGCTGATTGAATTGGTGCATTTTCCTTTGAGGAATTGTTTTTCTGTCTACAGCAGGAGGTAAGCTACCCACATAGATAAATCAATGACATAATTGATTTGGCAAATCTCATTTTCCAATCCAACAACACTTGGTGCTGTCTTGTCCTAACTTTGAAGAAGGTCTCTAACTTGAATATACTGAAATGTTTCACTAGCTTTTATAATATAATTTTAGTGTTTCAAAATTAGCTTAACTATCTTTAGGGAGTACACTCTAAAATTCTATCTAAAAGAAGATAAACTAAAAGTGGATTTGATCACCTGTTATTTGCAGATAGGCCCTCCATTATTGATAGCATCTTGTATACACATAACCACAGAAGATGGTTGTGTTAAATTTGTGTCTTATTTTGTGCTGTGCTTGTGGCCTGCTCATGTAATTTGGAAATGTCTCTACCCCAGATGTAAGCCTAAAGGCAAAGTCCAATTGCTTACATCTGTTGGATAATGGAGAGAGGACTATATGTAGGACTTAAGAACTTCAGATGGACAGTCTCACCTCTGAGGAAAGGGATGCACTGCCGGCAAACATTGACATGCAAAGACATTCCCTGCAGTATCATGCATCATACACATGCATATAAGCTAACACCTGGGGCCATTATGTCTTGGAAAAGAAACTTTTCACTGTTCTGTTCAATACAACATTTGTATTCCTGCACAACAACAAATAGATGAGAAAGTCATGTCATGTTCAGTATTCTTTGAATATGTTCTTGGGGTCTGTCAAGTCTCTGATGGACTCCTAAGCAAAAACAAACTCAATGCAGAGCTAATTGAAAAAGGTAGCCAGAAGAGCTGAAAGAGAATAAGGAACATGCCTCCATATGGCTCAAAACAATAATCAAGAATAAGGGGCAAAAACAACAGCTGTTGAGGTTGAGGTTCTCCAAAACAGCAGCTTCAGATAGGAAGTCTGATGCTCCTTACTCATCAGTGCTTCAGATTGTATTTTTAATAGAGTCCCAAGAAACTGTATATCACTTAGGAAAAACAGCAGTTGCCTACGCCAGTCAGTTGGATTTCTCTAAGGCTGGGCAACAAACTGTGAACTGTGAATAACCCAGGAAGAGGAAAGGCACTCTGCCAGCATACTGACAGCTGTAGGAAGGGGACAGGCTGATAATGAACAAAACCCAGAAGTGAAAATATTCCTTTCTGTCAACGATTTAGGTTTTCCAAATCATTCATCTTGTTCTCCACAAAATTTAACTTCTTTCAGCACCAATAACTAGAGATATGGCCTAGTGTGGAGAAGTCTTGCTCATTTTAGAATGTTCAGGTGTCATGATGTATTTTCCCAGGTTCCTGGAGGAGGTTCCAGTTGGCATCACTTAATTACTTCTTAGCAGGAGCATGAGTTGTTGACCCTTGCCTTTGGCAAGTCATTGATCCTTGCCTTTGGCGTGCTTGGTAGGAAGATCATGCAGCATTGCAACTCATTTGAAAATATATTGTGCAAAAGAAAGGTTAGTAAACACTTACCAGAATTTTGTACGAGACAGTCAGCACAACGCCTGTGTTCTGATCAACTTCAATATGTAGGACAGCACTTTCTTTGAATCCAAGCATTCAGATTCTGGAGAATGCAATATCTGACTCTGAGATCAGCGGTGAGTTTGCAAAAATTTGAGATGTGGATTTATTAAGGTTTATTAAACCAAAGTCATATAAAAGCAGAAACAGATTCACAAGAATAAGTGAAGCATTAGGCATAGTAATCTGAGCTACAAGCAATGTACTGAAATCAGATGGGAGTGTTCAGAAAAGTTCTGCTCTATACCAGAGAAAATAATAGTCCAATGTGTTTGTGCATTTAAAAATACAATGTGCATTTAAGAAACATATTTTGTGTAACACAGAATGACATTAAATTGCACCTGTCAGGAGACTGAGATTTAGATATAACTTAAATCATGATTTCCAAATGGCCAAGCTCTGAGCTGTGATGAACACCTGCCAACATAACTAATAGTGAGGATAAAAAGCCTGTGGTAGCAAGTCCCTTGAGAAGGAGATAAGAACATATGCTCTGTTCAATAAACTCTTAGCCTGAGGTATTTCCAGTATGCAAAGAAAAGAAAGCTTACTTTTAATTTTTTATGCTGCCCCCCTTATCTTGATGTGTTTGTTCCATCTTTCTCAAAGCGATTCTCAACCATTTAACAGAAGTTTTCTTATCTAAAACCATATTCACTTCCCTGTGGAAGCCTTAGATGGAAGTTTACAAATAAAGACAGATTAAAAAATTAAGGGCTAATTAATATGGAAAGAATAAGCACAAGAAAAGATATAAGAAAACTGACACATATAATAGCTCCTACTATGAAGGTCAGTCAGTCTCTCTTGATTATTCTTTACTATGAAACAGAAAACACTCCATAAATAAAAAAAAAATTAAATAACAAATTCAATACATAAAATTTTTTAAC